>NW_015387193.1:141373-161190 GCF_001527695.2 Protobothrops mucrosquamatus | reverse complement strand
GCTGGTGAATCAGTTGAAATGTTTGAAAGGTGCTTAAAACCATAATTGGAAACTGATAATTAAGATAACTTTTGAGACTCTTACTCAGGTGTATTATGCATAAGAACTTCATAAATAGTAAAAAGACATTATCTATCTGATTTAATAAGTTGCCAGGTATACCTACAAGAAAAAGAAAAACTCACATTTACATACCAAACCTACCAGAAATGAGAGAATAACTAAGCACGCCAAGTGTATTCGGAGGAATCCCACATGAGTATCATGCATAAACTCAAATTCCAAACTTTAGAAACGGTATCTTAATATTGCATGGGGATTCCAGGAATAGATATATTTATAATACTGTGGCCAATAGATATATCTGAAACATTGAGAACATATAATGGATAAATGAAATTGTTGTCAGAAAAAGGAAACAGCCGACACACAAAATATCTGCCCTGATCAATCGTGGCCAATAAAGCAGAACCAAAATATCAATTTACAATAATCTAAATAGATGAAAATTTTAATCCCCACCCTTGCTGGTCTCCCAGGTGATTATTTACCTTTTTCTTTTCTTTTTCTAGCCAGGTGCTCATATTCCTAAAAGCCATTATTTATTAAAAGTGATGATGATAGTTTACAACATGCCAGCTTCCTATTTAAGGTAGTTTTTTTTTAATAGGGCAAAATAGGTTGACATGCTCTAAAACAGTAGGCTATGAATGCGCAATGAAATATTACTTTGTGGAGAGCTTTTTTACTACATAAAGAGCCTGTAAATTCGACATAAAATGAAATGGTCAATCCCTAAAGATACTTTATCAGCATCAATCACCTAATGAACCAACAAACAACCATTCTGAAGTATATATTGAAAATTTTAAGCAGAGAAAAGTATATATAAGACCACTGCCTAAATGTATTTTGTAGATTTGATATCAATCTCCTGAACTTTACAGTATTCATTTTGGGTATGAAAATGCCCTTTTTCTTTTATTGTTATATACTTTAGAAGCTATACTTGTCATTTTTAATTGTAGTTGTGTGTTTTTTTCTTGCTGTTCTCTTCCATTTTTCTCATTAACAAATACATATTGTAACCTACACTTTTCTCAAATCCTTTGTCCCCATTTACATTTATATGAAAAAAACCATTTAAAATGTAGTATTAACAAAAAATGTAGAACACGCTAAAATTGACCAAGGAAAGTTATCTCAGCAGGAATCATGTCAGAGCGTTTGCCTATGCACTGCTCTGAATGTAGACATTTCTGGAAACATTATTCTCTGTTTTCTTTTAATAAGAAGAAAATGTCAGCCAAGGGAGAAGGGAAATTGTCTGGAAAAAGGCAGGAAATCATCTTCACTTTAATGAAAACAATGCCTTGCAGAGATGTACTTCACTTTTACATTAGTTTTATTAAATTTATTGTTTGCTTTCTGGCCATCTCTGGCAGAGTGTACATTTTTTTCCTTTTATTTTTTAATTGGAGCACAGTGGAGTCTGTCCCTCAGGTTGAAGACATCAAATAACCACTCTTTTCCTATGACACGGATTTCAATTTAGTGTCAGTCTATCATGTGCATAAATAATCAAGATATGGCTTGTTGTAAGCAGGCCATATGGACAAGAGATGCTAGGCCACACCTAGCCCATAACTTTTTAAAAAACCATTACTTTAAAATGTTGCTCCAATTTATTTTTCTTTTGGCTTTTCTTTCCCTCCCCCACTCCTTTTCTTCCTTTTTCCCTCCCTCCTTCAGTTTTCAAAGTTAAACAAATTCTAATAGATCTTCTGCATTACTTCAACTCAGTCCAAACAGATTCTGTGGCTGGACTGGGAAGAGATAGTTCCATATATTGAGGTTTCCTCACCATCCATCATCTGAATTGGACACTTCAGATTGTAACTTCAATTTAGATTGTTTGCATGTTTATTCTTTTAGCATGGAAATATTAATCTTTCAATTTCTTGGAATATTCCCATGACAAAAAAAGTATAGGATCGTGGCATTAGATCTCAAATTTTTCCATCTGGTGAATGTCAGAGCAGGTTTTGGTCAGTTTGGACTTCAGGAACAGAATACTAAAGCTAGGCCTATGCTTCCAGCTTTATGCCAGCTTCAGTTAGGAGGCGACCTTTGTAAGTCATGAATTAAAATCTAATCAGCAAAGATCTAGGATAGGTTCTATAATATCATCCATTGTCTGTTTTGATCTTTCTTTTGCCAAGCTCTTTACTGCTGAACAAGTATTTTCCTGTTCCTTTTTTCCCCAGCCCCTACCCCATATATATTTCCTTCTTTGTTTCTCTTCTTCTCTTTGCCTAAAATTTTTCTTTTTTCATCACCAAACAAAAACAGCAAGATAGAACAGGGGGAAAGAAATATTAGAGCTACAGCACTCTGGCTAAGAGGATTGTGACACTATAAAGTTAAATTGTGAAGTTGAGGAGAACTGACGAGGAACTTTTTAAATGCTCCCCTTTCTAATTATTAAATGGAAGAAAGCCAAGCTGCTTAATAAATGATTTAAAGCTAGATAGTCGCAAAGAAGGCATCTGGAGAAATATCGCATATCAGCTCCTTTTACAGAAAGGTTTATCAGCCAGACAAAACCTGATGAGTTTCTAGAGTTAACCGGTGAACACAGCTGGCCGGCCTTGGCAGCCAGCCTTTACTACTTTACTCCAGGACTCCATCTTTTGCCCTTAATTCAAGATATTGTAGGTTGCCTCAGTGAAATTGGTCACCTCTCTGCTTTTTAATTGGCAATTTATTNGTAGGTTTAATCCCTTTAAACAAATGTAATTAGTTTTACCCCCTTATCTTGAGTCTGTCTATGGCTTTTAGAAAGTTTTCTTTGAAGGTAAACAGGCTTAATTTAAGGGTAAAGCTTTTCGCAATTGTCAGAGCCTTTCAGTCTCAAATTGCAACATTGTGACACATGGCACACCTGAGGCAGCTTAAAGGGAAAAAAACAGAGTTTATGTGTTTCTTTATTTTGTGAGCCTTTTTTGTGAGCCTTGATTCCTGTGTCTTTAATGGTACAAGGAAGGGATTGGAGGGGGGCATTCTTACTACACTGTGGAAGGACAGCTCAGAAGGGAGAGAGGAAGAAGGGCCAACCAGCTAGCTCAGGGATCTACAAACTTAACAACTTTAAGACCTGTGGACTTCAGTTCCCAGAATTCCTCATCCAGCCATGATGGCTGAGGAATTCTGGGAGTTGAAGTCCACAAGTTTTAAAAGTGCCAAGTTTGAAGACCCCTGAGCTAGCTGGTAGTGGTGCATATTAATAAACATGGGTAAATTCATCATACATTTGTCAGTGCAAAGGGAAAGTGATTCAGCAAAGGAACAGCCACCGAAGAAATTAAAACTGGTACTTTTTTTCTTTTTTTCTACAGTTTGTAATATTTTATTAGATTATAGAATAAAATACAAAAACACAAAAGCAAATAGTAGGACACAGTGGGGAGGAAAAAGGGGGGAAGTGAGGGGGAGAAGGGAAAAAGAATAGCCTTCCTCTGTTGTAGTAGAAGGAAGCATTAACATTGAACCTCAACTTTTTACTTTTCCATAATATTATAAGCTAGCCATTTCTATAACAACAAATGAATCTAATCAGTAAAACCCAAAATCCCACCCCTTTTTTTAGTCAACTTTTTGACACCTTGCTAAACACTGGTGCTATTCAAATATTGTCATGTCCTAAAAGTGGTACAATCTGTGAAAAGGTTGAAAAGCCCTGGCCTAGATTGTCCACAGAGTAACTTTTGTGACCCAATCAGAAGGTGGAGGAAGACACCATTTTTAAACTGAAACAGCTGCAACCAGTAAGGTGTCTACGAGACTGAAACAACATCAGGAAGACACGTCCCTTGAAAATGGTTAGTAAACTACCTTTGTGCCATTAAAAACAGGACATGAGACTAATCCATAAGAACAATGTTATGAATTGAATCAGCAGTTTGAAGTAGATTGGGGCTGATTCACAGGCCAACACTGCTCAATCAAATAAGGTTGGAACCACTACAATATGTTGATTCAAATACCTCAGAAAGATGTCAGACACTGCTGAAAGGTCCAGAACAGGGGTAGGCAACCTTGGCTCTTTTATGACTCGTGGACTTCAACTCCCAGAATTCCGGAGTCAGCTATGCTGACTCCGGAATTCTGGGAGTTGAAGTCTACGAGTCATAAAAGAGCCAAGGTTGCCTATCCCTGGTCCAGAAGAACAAAGAAGATTTCACTCTTCCTTTCATGTTTTAAAGTAAATCATCCAATAAGCATCTGAATAAAAGCCAATTATATCTAAATGTACTTGTAGAAAAAGAGTTTCAGAGGAGACATACTGAAGTGAGAAAATAAGGAAAATGTTTACCGCAATTGCTACGACTCTATCTTTTGAATCTAAGAATATGTGGTTTCCATTGAGGATTCGAATGCAGCTAAAGATAAGCAGAATGAGAAAGTCATCTCTAAAGAAATAAGAATGTCCACTTTCCAAAACCTCCCTCCTTGATCTAACTATTCCTTATACTATTTTTTCCTAATAGAAAAGCAGCCAAAGGTTTAATTCATGTTTGCTATTCCACCACAATCACAAATATATTTTTCCCTGCCTTAGAAATACATTTCCATTTTTAATTTTTAGTTCTCAACTGACATTTTAACTTACTTGTTTCAGTTAGAATTTATATTGTGATACCATTCACAATCAATTCTTCCTCCTAATGCTTAATTAAAGGCATATTTGCATTTACAGTATGAGAACAAAACTCTTGACATAGTTCTTATGTTACTGGGATCGTGCTATGAAATATCAGATGCATACAACTGAATGTATCAAATAACAATTATTTGCTTCGCAAAAATGATTGGAGTCCAGTAACGAAAAGTGTGTGGAAAAGATACCTTTCTTGATGATTATTTCCCTTGCATCTTATAGACAGATTTATACTTTAAATAAATTATATTTAAGCTACTTCAACCTGAAAAGAAAAATAAGGTAAATGATTGCATATATCAGGAAAGCATGTGAATGGCTGGGTAATGCTTTTATAAATATCATTCTGTGAGGGCTAATGACTTATGAATGAAGCCTAATGTAATGTGTCTAGTGCTTGGCATATCAAATGATTCTAGATGGGGAAATTGTATTACAGTTACCAGCCTAACAACTTTGCTTCCAGTTTTATTATTTTATCAACCTCCTCTTTATAAGAATACAGTTGTGTATTCTGAGAAAGCATCTTATCTGTCTAATTAATTACTCTAATATCTCATACTTTTGTTTTAATTCATAACATTGACATTCTACCCCCAGCTACTGGCTAAATAAGATGTTTGGGCTATCACCTTTATTTAAATTATTGAGAGCTGTAATGTCTTGAACACTTAGTTGAGATTAATTCTGTGACCTTCATTCTGGAAATAGTTTTCAACAATTGAAAATATCCAATATCCTATCAGTACACAAAACTATTAACAGTTTGTTTTTGTTTTTTAAAAAAGGAAAAGAAAAGAAAGAAATCTTAAAATGCCACCTTGGTTTAACTGGAGTGACTATTTCTAAATAAAAAAAAAAAAATCCAACATTTATCATGCTGAGCCTTGGGCAAAGCTCTCTGACGTAGATACAAGATGTGTCAGATTGAATTGGTTATTTTGGTTTCATTGCTTGTTTTCTGTAAGAGTGTGTGAGGAAGTACTTTTAGAAATAGTACAAACCAAACAAGCTATGGCAAATCTAGACAGCATACCAAAAAGCAGAGACATCACCCTGCCAACAAAAGTGCATATAGTCAAGGCCATGGTTTTCCCAGTTGCAATGTATGGATGTGAAATTTGGACCATAAGAAAGGCTGAGAGAAAGAACTGAGGCCTTTGAACTATGGTGCTGGAGAAGACTCCTGCGAGTCACCTGGACTGCAAGGCGATCAAACCGATCAGTCCTAGAGGAGATCAACCCTGACTGATCTTTAGAAGGCCAGATCCCAAAGTTGAAACTCAAGTACTTTGGCCACCTAATGAGAAGGAAGGACTCACTGGAGAAGAGCCTCATGCTGGGAAAGATTGAGGGCAATAGAAGAAGGGTATGACAGAGAATGAGATGGCTGGATGGAGTCACTGAAGCAGTAGGCGTGAGCTTAAATGGACTCCAGAAGATGGTAGAGGACAGGAAAGCCTGGAGGAACATTGTCCATGGGGTCGTGATTGGTCGGACATCACTTTGCAACTAACAACAACAACAAACCAGTACTAAAAAGACAGTTTTTACCTTCCCTATGTTTCCCCACAGAGGTTTTAATTTTTTAAAAAAATAACTAACTTATTTTCTATCTTAACACTTATTACCAAGTTTATGCTATTTTATATTATACTTATATTATCATCTATGTCAATGCTATTTTAATCTACCGTTCTAACATTGGCTTGGTAGTTTCTCAGTCTTTGTTGGGAAAAGGAAGAGAGTTTACCAGTTGCTTGCTGGCTAATGCTTCTCAGCTCTTCTAATGGATGGTGAAGCAGCTGGCCTCTACTTCTTCTTTCAGCTTATCTATTATTGTGTTTTCTTTTAAGTCCAAACCTATTCTTCCTTTAACATCTGGATTTTGAGCCTATCTTCTAGAGTGATGGTTATTCCTCCAATTTAGTATTGTCTCCAAATTTGCTTATTTTAATTTGTATTCCTAGTCTGTCTTTTACTGTTATGTTTTTGGTAGGTTGGGTAGGTATTTTATGTGTGTGTGTGTGTGTTTTAAGACAGAAGCAAAGTTGAATTAAGTGGTTCTGCTTTCTCTCTACTGCTTGTTACTTCCTTGCCATCTTCTCTCATTAGTAGATCAATTGTTTCCTTGACTTTTTTCTTGTTGAAAAAAAAATAAAATTGTTTTTTTAAATTATTTTTGACATTTCTTGCAAGTCTACTTTACTCTGAGCCTTAGCTTTCTTGACTTCATCTTTGCAAGTTCTGGCTATTTGTTAATATTGTGCTTTAGTTCTTTACTCTTTCCATTTTTTGTACTTATCCCTTTTGTCTTTCAGCTTATCAGAGAGTTCTTTGTATAACCATGGTGGTTTCTTCTTTGATTTCTTGTTTTACTGTTTCAGTGGTATTGAGATGGAATGGGCTTTTATATTCATATTTTTTTCAGAATTTCCCAAGTCTCTTGAGATATTTTCCCTTTAAATTTTTCATCCATGGAATCCTTCCCAAGCTCTCTCTAAGTTTGTTAAAATCAGCTCTTTTAAAGTCTAAGACACTGGTTTTATTATATTACATTGTTTGTGTTTATCTAGGTTCTAACCTAGATTTTTGAAATGATATCCTCCAAATACATTGTACTTTATAATCCAGATACAGCATACCTCCACGCATGAAGGATCTCAAAATCTCCAGTCAACTTGACTTTGAACATTATGGGAACTGGTGCAAGGATTCTGAAATATGACAGGTTTGGAAAGGTAGCTACACCCAAGCTATAGAAACAGTTCTTCTCTTCTCTTCTCTTCTCTTCTCTTCTCTTCTCTTCTCTTCTCTTCCTCTTCTAATCTCATCTCATCTCATCTCATCCTATCTATCTATCTATCTATCTATCTATCTATCTATCTATCTATCTATCTATCTATCTATCTATCTATCTTCTATCTATCTATCTATCATCTATCTATCTTTTTCTTTTTGGATGTTGTCATAATTCAAAAATATCATGGAGAAATTATTCCAGTTCGTTGACATCTAACTTAGCTCTGAATTAGTATAATTCAGTGTCTGCAGATGGCAGATAAAATTCTTACCAAATTCATACTAACTTTTTGCATAGAACATTTTCTGGTATTTTATATTTTTAAAGGAGAAAATCTCTCTCAAGAATACCTTCCAGCTGTAGTTCAGAATATTGTTGAAATGTTGTATATAATTTATGCACATTTTAATTTTAATCAATTCACAGTTGAGTCTCTCTATGGCAAAATTCTGCAGCTCCTTCTTGCTTTTTATAGCAGACAGTCCCTTTGAAGATACCATACTTGACTGCAGATCAAACTGAAAGGCAATGCTGCATATATTACCTGAAAGTTTTTCTACCAGAAGCCAGGTGGTCAGGCATATGTTCTGAGTTTCCACTTCAGGCCTTGTTTAGTATAATGGTGACTAAGCATTAGAACAGTATATCAGGTACTCTCCAATCATTCCAAAAACAATTAAGTTTCTATTCACTGAACCAAAATTAAGCATGCATATTTGGTCCCTACCAGTATCTAAAAAGAAAAGATAAATAAATTGAATTTGCATTTGTTTAGGATAATTTGTGTGTTGACATCTAATTTGAAATTTACAGGACAAATACCAAAGAACAAGAATGTTAATGGAGATGCCAACAAGGCAACAAAGTTTGAGAAAGTTTATTAAGAAATTCTCCCCGAATATATACGCAGTGCCAGGGGTCCTTTCTCAATCTGCCATAGTGAGTCCAAAAAGGTGAAAACAATCTCCAGAATTCAGTGGTTGCTTTAGTTAGACAAATTTTAAACCTTTCAGCCACTCTGCCCCTGAGTTGTTGAATTTAGGTATCCGCAAGGGAAGAGTCCATGTTATTGAGGCTTAAGTGTCTAGCAGGTTTTGGTGCCTGCTAAGACAAAAGACAGCTATAATTATCAAATTGGGATTAGAGCTGGAGATCTGTTTTCTCACAGCCTGTGAAAATAAATAGAAAGAACAAAAGAACAATCTCTCTTTCAGGTGTCAATTTAAAATGCAGGTCAATCCCAGGACAAGACTGTGCCATTGAATGTGATCAATGTGATGTAAAATACACAGAATTTAACAGTGGTATCCTTCAGAAATATATTTCAAACAATAATTTCTATCATTTACAGTTGGATATGTTTAGGCAGTGACTACTCTGCAAATATGATGTTTTTATTATATAAGTAACTAGAAATTATTATTTTTATTACTAAATTGTAGGTGCAGAACACAGAAATTGCAGTAAAGCACGGGTGTCAAATTAGATCGTGTCACGTGACGTATTGCGACATATTGTGATGTTTTTTGCCTTTGCGGAGCCAGGGTAGGTGTGGCCTGTCCGTGATGCATCTGGCCTGCAGGCCGCCAGTTTGATACACCTGCAGTAAAGCAACTGAAAAGAAATAGAAAAAAGACTGAAATTTTGAGTGCTTTCAGGAAGAGGGCTATGTTATAAATCAAAGGGCACTTCATAGCTGTTTGGTTTTTCCTTTCCGATTTTGTCTGGCAAAAAAAGAGTGGTTAGAAGAAACATTCTGAATGGATTCTGAATGGAAGTCAAGAATGTCTGACTTGCTTGTCTAAACCAATTATAAAGGCAAGGAGACTGCATAAATAATACTTATATCTGAAAATATATCTGCTAAGTCATAAATCCTTCCTATTCCAACATAAATCACAATTAAAAAGGGATTATTAACAACTGCAGAATCTTTCTCTTTTAAAGAAACTTGCACACAGATCATTTTGGTATCCTGGTGTTTAGAAAGGGATGCCTAAGATCCAACATATATTTGCTAATCCAACCTTGTTATTTTGTCTCTTTTAACAGAGAATGAGGTGGCTGGATGGAGTCACTGAAGCAGTAGGCATGAGCTTAAATGGACTCCAGAAGATGGTAGAGGACAGGAAGGCCTGGAGGAACGTTGTCCATGGGGTCGCGATGGGTCGGGCATGACTTCACAATTAACAACAACAACAACAACACATCCAACTTCATCCTGATTGCATCACAGATAAAGTATATACAGTATACAAATAGAGAAAGCATTTCGCATTTCCATAAGTTTACAAAAAAATACAACCGTGAAGAATATAAAGTTGTCCTCCTTCTGTCTTTTGCTAACCTCAGATTTCTTATTGCCTGAAGGTTCTGTATTTAGGCTCAGATAAAATAATGCAGAACATTGTTACCATATGTGCAGACAGGATTTTCATTGTAGTATCAAGTAATTCATCTCTCTCTTGAATTATCTGACTTTAGGAGACGAGGAAAATATGTTTGCTGGCACAAATGAAGGGAATAAAGCACTATCTGTCAAATAAAATTTCAATTTACTACTATGTGTTTATACATTAGAATTTTCCTACAGATCCTTATAAGAGAAAATTTAGGAATATCTTGGCAGATCATTAGGATAACAGGAATTTTCTAGACCAGCTGACTTTAATTCTGTCTCAGAAAATATCCAGATGCTCCCCACGTTGGCTGGGGAATTTTGGGAGTTGAAGTCTATACAATTTAAACTTTCTGAGCTTGAAAAACACTCCTCTACTAGAGGGCATCAGGAAAGTAGCCCCTCTTCAAATAGCCCACAGCTGTTGTAATTATTATGTACTCAGCCTCTAAATATTTTTTTTTTTAAAAATGGATGATATTTCAGTCAGCCTATGAGATTTAAAAAATGAATTCAACGTTCATCCATTCCTAAGTTCTGATAAAGCTTTCTATGGATTTTGGATTAAAATATGAATATGTAATAAGCTGGTTAAGGTAAAACCTTAAGCAATACAATTTCAGAATGTGCTGCAGTACAAATAAATTCTTGCCTAGTTAGGAAGATTCTAAGACTACAGATATATTTAAGAGAAAAAAAAGTTCATTTTATTAAAAAAAATCTTTCTCTTCAATCTGCAAAGGTTTCTGGTGACGGAGGCTGCATGAGCCAAGCACTCACTGGAATCCATCCCTGCATGTCATCACCCTATATATGCAATTCAATTTTTTGTTAGATAAACCAAAACTACATGACCCACAGTTGTTTTACAATCTCTATTTACAACTCAATATTCACCTACCTCACACCTGGCCACATCCTGCTATGGCCATTCATAGTTTGCTCCAAAAACGTTTACTTTTCTCACTTCCATTATCTCTGGAATTGCTTATTTCCTTCTCCCAATAATGAAATTTAAAGTGAACACAAGGTAATCTTTCAACCCTAAATGACTTGGTTAAGATTATTCCCTCATTTTGCATTACAAAGTCTTACAGAAATTTCCCTGTGCTACAGAATGAAAACTTGCTGATCTGCTAACTCCTATCCTTGCCTTTTAATTCCTACGCAAACACCTACTCCCCCCCACAGCATAAGAAAAAACTATTTGCACAATTAATAAATATATATTGGTTTAGTACTATACCACATTCTGTATTTAAAACAAAAATGTTAGAACTGTTTATAAGTCAGAATTTAACTGCAGAGTATGTGATTTAATCAGTATGTGACCAAATCAGTATTTGGTTGCCACAATATAAAAAAGATTTAGATTCTAGAAAGAGTGCAGAGAAGAGCAACAAAGATGATTAGGGACTTGAGGCTAAAACATATAAGGAACGGTTACAGAAATTGAGTATGCCTATAAAAAGAGGGACTAAGGGTGACATGATAGTAGTGTTCCAATATTTGAGGGCCTACCACAAGGAAGAAAGGGTCAATCTATTCTCCAAAGCACCTGAAGGTAGGACAAGAAGCAATGGATGGAAACTTAATCAAGGAGAGAACCAACCCAGAACTAAGGAGAAATTTCCTGACAGTGAGAACAATAAACCAGTGCAATGGCATGCCTTCAGAAGTTGTGGGTATTCCAACACTGGAGATTTTTTTAAAAGGCTTGGACAGCCATTTGTCTGAAATGGCATATGGTTTCCTGCTTGAGCAGGGGGTTGGACTAGAAGACATCCAAGGTCTCTTCCAACTTTGTTCTTCCGTTATGCTAATGAAATTCTAAAATCTATGTTGAATTCCCAGAATACAACATTTGATTCTACAAATATATTATTTTTCCATTTCCATGTTGTTTTATAGCACTTATCTTTTCCTGATCACTAGAAATGATGTTCATTTTATACATTGGCAGTGGCTATGCCACAGTATTAGAACTGTGTGGAAAAGATAATGAGAATTTGTAGAATATATCATAAAATTGGATCATTGGTGCTGTGCTAAGTAATTTGTAGCTGAAAAGAAAGCAGAAAGAATATAAAGCTTAGCAATATTATTGACCTAGAGATTGTGACAAAATAGAAATGTCAGAGATCTAACAAAATATAGGTTATAGGGAAAGTATAGAATTATGATTTATTGTGATGGATTTGTATGTAATAGCTTTAAAAGAAAGTGAATTAATTTCACGAGGCAATTAAAGTTACAGTTCTCAACCACTGCCACACAAACCAAAAGTGGATTTAGAAATAGTGGAAACTACTTCAGTGACAAGTAAGTATCTGAAATATTAACATAGATTTAAAACATGCTGGAAATATTAAATAAAGTAGCAGGCTGCCTGCAAACTCATACATGTTGGTCTACAAGAAATGGATTGCTTATCTCTGCTTTGGTGGTGTATAGGTTCTTTGACAGAGGGGGCAATGGGACTTCAGAGAAAAAACAAAAAAGATATTTATAAAAAAAATTCAGCATCTATGACTTCTTTATGTTCACGAGTATACTTTTTTATTTTTATGAAGCTTAATTATATATAATATCAACTGTATATTAGTAAAACATTAAGAAAAAAATACAGTGGAAAATTAATATGCTTTCATTCAGCTAAAACTGCTTTTGTCTTCTGCTTCATTCACAAAGTTCAAGAGCTTATTTTTATTGGCAAAAAGGAGAAAAACATTTTAATTTAAAGCAGCAACTCAACATAATACTTCAGAAGAAAAATAAGCTTGCAAATCACAAAATACCGTTAAGGGAAGGTTCATACTTTGTTCACAAATGATGGATTGTTAATTCTCTGGCCATTCTAGATATTCTGACCAAGCTGCTCTCTGAAATTCTGGACTGCCAACAAAGAACCATGGAACTGAGCTAAATGAATGCCTGATCACACTTAATATACAGTAAACCAGTTTTCCCTATTTCGAGGATATCCTCAAAATATGAACTCAGTTAATTGAACAAACAGCATTGCAAATTGCACTATAAAATCTGGAATTTATGAAGGATATATTCTTCAAGAAATAGGCTAAACAAAAATAAGGAATATTTTCTGCTTGTTTTTTTTAAAAATCCCTATAGCTTGTTGACAGTGGGTTCAGAAATATCTATGCATAACATCCAGACTATTCATGCTTTAGAACAGTGATTCTCAACCAGTCATCACAGGGTGTCCACGAATATGGATGGAAGAATGGAATATGGAGTTACAGATGGTTCAGAATTGGAAAAGGCACTTGTCAAGGTTGCATTCTGCCATCTATACTACACAGAAATACTTATGAAAAATGCACACTTGGAGAAATCTATTAGTGGGATTAAAATTGTTGGTAAGACTATCAACATCCTCCAATATGCAGATGATACAACATTGCTTGCAGAAAGCAAGGAGGATCTGGAGTGGTTAATCCTGAAAGTAAAGATGAAAGTGAAAAATTTGGACTGCACCTTAACATCAAGAAAACAAAGATAATGACAACTGCAGAAAACACACAGGTCAGAGTGCAGATCTGCAATGAAACCATCAAAACAATAAAGGAATTCATCTTCCTGGGTGCTAAAATCACCAATGTGGTGACTGCAGCCCTGAGATCAGAAGGCATATAGCACTTGGAATAATTGCAATGTCTGGCATGAATAACATCTGGAAAAATAAAGACATCAGCCTCACAACCATATGCAGATTAGTTAATGCAACAATTTTTCCAATTGGTACTTACCGCTGTGAAACGTGGACTCTGAAAAAAGCAGATAGAAGGATGGACGCCTTTGAACGGTAGTGCTGGAGATGACTATTACGCATCCCATAGACTACAAAAATAACAGAGAAGTCCTAGACTGAACCTCACCAAAAATATCACTTGAAGCCAAGATCGCCAAACAAATGTCTCTAAAGATTTTTCTTTCTTTCTTTTTTTACACTTTTTTACTTTAGCAAATACTAATACTAAATAATAAACACAAATACTAAAGACTAATTTATTTATTTATTTCTCAATATATCAATAATATAGAACTGTGGGAGTAGTAATCAAAAACATTTAGTAGACGTAATTTTGCTTCTTTTTAAATTTTCAGCATGAAATTTCTTTGCACATATTTCCACACCAATTCATATTATTAAAAAGGCTGATATATTTCTCCAAATATATCATTTGTGCTGATCTATGCGCTTTTGTGTACACTTTCCCTGATACACTTTTTTAAAAAAAACATTCTCTAATTACTACACATGTTGCACTGTTTCTTGTAAGTGCAATTTGTGTACAGTTCCCTTAATGTATACAAATGGATATATTGGCAAAGTGTATGAGACAATGGAGACAAGTCTGATAAATACTTTCAAATAAATTGGGTAAGTGGGCATCTGAATGCAAACATTTGCAATTGTGGTTTCCTTGTACACTGAACTCTAAGTAAAACATTGTGCTTTCTTTCTGGACAGCAAATGTTAGCAAAGTGGCCTTTAATTAGGTTGACTTCAATAGAATAACATTGCTAGTATCTTTATATCATATAAAATATTATTGTACTGAGTAATTGCTAAATCTATTTTACCTTTTATTTAGAATAACAATATATACATAGCTGTTCATATATGTTTTTAAGCTTTCTATGTTTTAAATGCACATTTTCAACTTACAAATAGATCAGTGATGGCGAACCTTTTAGAGACTGAGTGCCCAAACTGCAACCCAAAACCCACTTATGCATCGTCGGGTGCCGGGTGGGTGTGGCCCATTGGCTGGGTGTGGCCCATTGGCTGGGTGTGCCCATTGGTTGGGTGTGGCTGCGGTGGTAACGGCAGACTGGGTGGGACTAAAAAGTTCAATCAATCAATTCCAACTTTGCAAGATCTTTTTTTTTCCGCGAGAAGTTGAAATTGACTGATTGAACTTTTTTTTTTGTACACAGCAGCAGAGGCCTAAAGCGAAAAGGTTTTATAAAACCCAGCTGAAGGCCTAGGACTGGGGCGACGGTGCGTGTGCCCACAGAGAGGGCTCTGAGTGCCGCCTCTGGCACCCGTGCCATAGGTTCACCACCACTGAAATAGATAATCAGAATGTTCCAAATAAACTGTTTTCTAAAAAGGAAAAGTCTTTACAAAAATATTCTTTTCTTCCTTGATGTCTAGGGAGATTTTCAGTCATCCAGGTCATAGTTATCCAAAGGCGCTTTTTCATGAGGCAACTGGACTTTCTTGTTTTTCTTTTCAAGACGTTTTGCTTCTCATCCAAAAAGCTTCTTCAGCTCTAACTGGATAGTGAAAAAGGGAAGGATTTATACTCCTTGAAGACAGCTGGTCATTTGCATTCTTTTAAAGAATAATTGAGGCCACCTGGAGGTTTATCTGTGTGTCAGGGTCAACTGAGTACTGCAAATGGGTGTGGAGCCTTCTTGGAACTGCTGAAAGGACTGTGATGTAGACAGATGATGTCATATCCCTCCCCCTCTGTTGAGAGAGGGCTGTTCAGTTTTGACATAGATGGCCTCTTTGACCCTTCTTTCAAACCAGGGGTCCTTTCTGTCCAAAAAGTGGACTTTGCTGTCTTCAAAAGAGTGGCCTTTGTCTTTTAAATGTAGATGGATTGCTGAATCTTGTCCAGATGGGTTTGTTCTCCTATGTTGTGCCATGTGTTTATGAAGGGTTGTTTTGTTTCCCCAATGTACAATGGGGGACACAGGTGAACCTATGGCACAGCCATATTTGTTTGTAGAAACCTTCACCTGCATTCCAAAAACTGAAGCTGTCACTGTAGTGAACAAACGACTTCTACAAGACAGCAACTTAGGTGACAGAACCAACCTCAGCCCAGACCACATAAGTGCCATACTAGACCTCTGCCTGACCACTACCTATTTTAAATACAATGAAGACAGACAGAAACACGGCTGCACCATGGGTTCACCTGTGTCCCCCATTGTGGCAATCTCTACATGGAAGAGGTAGAAACCAATGCCCTGAACAACTTCACAGGAATCCCACCCACTTATTGGTATAGGTATGTGGGCAGGAACTGGAAACATTCATCAAACACATCAACTATGTGGACAGATACATCAAATTCACATGGGAAGATATTAAGGAAAATAGTCTGGTCTTCCTGGACTGTGCAGTACACATTAAAGAAGACAGAAGCATTAACATTGAAGTTTATAGAAAACCCACATGCACGGATCAATATTTACATATGTGCACACTTCAAACCCAAGAATACACTGAGGCAAAGGTTGTCCACTCCAAGGATAAAACACCCAGACACAAAGTGGGCAACGTGGCATATGCAGTCCAATGCAGTGAGTCATGTGCAGATCTGTACATTGAAGAAACAAAACAACCACTTCATAAACGTATGGCACAACATAGGAGAACAAACCCATCAGGACAAGATTCGGCAGTCCATCAGCATTTAATAGACAAAGACCATTCTTTCAAAGACAACAAAGCCCACATTTTGGACAGAGAAGACCACTGGTTTGAAAGAGGGGTCAAAGAGGCCATCTACGTCAAAACTGAACAGCCCTCTCTCAACAGAGGGGGAGGGATACAACATCATCTATCTCCAGTCTACAACACAGTCCTTTCAGCAGTTCCAAGAAGCCTCCACCCCCATTTGCACCACTGAGGTGATAATCTTCCAGGTGGCCTCAACAACTCTCTAAAAGAATGCAAATGACCAGCTTTCTGCAAGAAGTATAAATCCTTCCCTTCCCCGCCATCCAGTCAGAGCTGAAGAAGCTTCTTGGATGAGAAGCAAAACATCTTCAAAAGAAAAACAAGTAAGTCCAGTTGCCTCCTGAAAAAACGCACCTTTGGGTTTTCTTCCTTGAGAAAATGGAAGAAAACAATTATACAACACAGCACAGTGATCAAATGAAATGTTTGATTAATGAATCAATTGTAGTATACCTTTCTTGTTTGTTCTCATTCTGTTTAGGGAGTTTCCTTTTATTACAAACAGTTTTGAACACAGAGAATAATAGAGCAAAGCTTAATACACATTTTTGGCTTGGCAGACAATTCATGCACTTATTCAAAGCAACAGTTCAAGTATAAATAAAGCAATTGTGACAGGTTTAGAATAGATTCATGCTGTTATATGGAAAATAAGCCAAAAAAAAGTTAACCTTTGAATTTTTAATCTTACAGTCAAAGATTTTAGGGAAAAAACAGAGCACTATAGGAGTACTAGAACTAGACAATCCATGACCCATTGGGTTATGTTTCAGAAATATTTCCTTATCTAAGCAGAGAAACAGGATGAACATGGGATGTCGAAAAAGCAGTGGGAGTGGGGGCAACTTCTTAGTGGCTTCTCTGTTGACATTGTTTGTGGGAAGCTGGCAGGAAGTGTCAAAAATCCCTCCTCCTCAGCTGACCTACCACTTTGCTGAAAGTGGGAGAACAAAAGGAGCTGTTGCCCATGACAAAAACTACAGCCCACTCACATGTCAACTGCTAACAAATCCCTGACAGTCCTACATCACCAACAGGCATCTGAGTCACACCCCAGGTCTTCCCTCACAGCCTTCCATCATTAAAAGATTTCATATTTCAGCCTTGATTCCTAAGCAGCCAATTGCCACTTACCTTGCTGACCTTGCTGTCAACCAATCAGCACAAAGCCAAAAGGGAGGCAGGAGAGACGGCAGGGATATGTTTCTCCCATCTTTACCTATGGGTTTCTGGGAAGGTGCAGTGGTGCTAAAGTGACCACAATGTTCCAAAATTTCATTTCTATAGGAGTCATGGGTCCTAGATTTTGAAAGCTTTCTGTATGACAAGCCATACGAGGTACTTTGGTTCAAAAAAATGTTGTCCTAGGATGCACTGTTTAATAATAATAATAATAATAATAATAATAATAATAATAATAATAATAATAATAATAATAATAATAATAATAATAATAATAATAATAATAATAATAAAAAAGTTGGAAGGGACCTTGGAGGTCCAACCCCCTGCTCAGGCAGGTGACTCTTTCTAGAGTCTCAATGTCTTTTTTACATCGTGGTGATCAAAACTGGATGCAGTATTCCAAGTATGGCCTTACCAAGGCATTGTAAAGTGGTATTAATGCTTCACATGATCTTGATTCTATCCCTCTGTTAATGTTTTAGTACTGCCTAGATTTCATTGAAATCTAGACAGATGTGTGCGTGGGGGGGAAAGCAGGTGATTTGGGAACTGAAAGTTAACTGGTGTTCCAGTCAAAAACTATGTATGCAGGGCAAAAAGTTCACACACTTCAGACTCTATATAAAGGTAGCATATGTGAATGTTTCTGTAAACTTTAAAAACATGTAATGTCATAATAACATATACATTAAGGCAAATTTGATACCTGGTGACTTTATGGATATGCCCATGTAGTTTTCATGGCAATAACATAGGGGTGAGTTGTCACTTTGTTCTTTCAGAATTATTTTCATCTCCCCAATCTAGCCTCCAGCCCTTGTATTTGTAGGTGGTCTCTTGTCCAACTGGTAACTATGTTCTATTGTGATAGTTGTTCAAGATCACCAATGTCATTGTCAGCTAAAAAAAATGTATTACCAGCAGACAATCCTAAATAATTTCTCTCTAGCCTTCAGAATTCTCTATAGAAAAAAGTTTGTATCTGAAAGAGAAATTCAATTATAAAAACCATAACTGAAATTGAAAAGGATGGAGCCAATAAATATGAACTGTTATTAATGTCAACAGGAATCATTTGTGTCTTGCATTTTTCATTATTACATGTTTTAATAGTGAGGCTATGTAATAATCTTTGGTTCCTTGGAAACAGCTTGTTTCCTGGCAGCAAAATTGACCTTTTCTTGGCCAATGAAACCAGTTGGATAACTTATTTATCACAAGTAGGAGAGTGATTTAAAAGTAAAGAAACGGTATATATAATGTTATAGTTATGGTAGCCCATCTCTTTGACAAATTGAAACAATACTAATAACAATTATCATGATTACACTACATGATTAAGAGTGTTAATATTTAACACTATTAATAATATATGAACACAATTCAATTATAGGTTTGGATTTATATATGAACAAATAATGTTAAATTAGTATGATTTTAACATTGCTTCTAATCTGCATTAGAAACCATGAACTGAAGGTTGATTGAATAAGCAAAGTAATACATGGCTTGTTCCTCATATCTACCTTATTCCACTGGAAAAATATCTTTAATCATGTACCGAATATTATTGGTTGAAATAATTCAGACTTTAAAAGCTTAAATTTGTCTAGGTCCTGTTTGTACTTCTTTGAGTGTACTTACAAGTATGTGAACAACCAATCTTAGAACAAAAGATGATTTCAATATGGATCTGAAAACACCTTTCATAAAATCTTCCAATAGTGATTACCAATGCAGAGAAGTTATAGTATAAATGATAGACTTAGAAAATTATTTATGATGTCATGTAAATCAGGGGTCCCCAACCCCCAGTCTGTGGACCAGTACCAGTCTGCGGCATGCCAACAACCAGTCCGCACAAACAAGCAAAGCCCTATCCATGAGATACAGGCAGCACACAAAACCACACACCTTTCGGTCCGCAGAAAAATCTCTCTCCATGGAACCAGTCCCTGGTGCCCCAAAGGTTGGGGACCTCTGATGTAAATGATATAGCTGATACCGGATATCATATGTATTGCATAGAAACACCTGTCTGTTGCTCTTCACAGTTTACATTCCCCAGCTTGACTCTGTCCTTAGTGATTATCAATCCATTTACTGTAGTAAGTCTGGAATCCTGATTACTATCTAAAGGTCCCTATGCTTATTGTAGTCACAACAGTGATCTGAATCTATTGTGAGATTAGCATCTGGAATC
>NW_015387193.1:50318-141273 GCF_001527695.2 Protobothrops mucrosquamatus | reverse complement strand
CTTCCTCTTCCTCTTCTTTTTTTGAGAAACATCAGGTATGACATGTTGCCTTTTATTATCCAAAGAATATTGTTTTTTTATTTCACATTGTTGTGTACACACTAATGATAATATTGTGAACAGATGATAATAATGTTGTACATACCTGCAATGGACTACAATCATGATACAAAAGTAAATTTTATTATTTTCATTGACTTGAAGATCAAACCATCCAATACTATGCAGCACTCTATTTATTTTCCCAAGATCAAAGGGAACTTAATTGCAAAGTGAAGAATATAGAAAATACAGTATAGAAAATACAGTAACGCTATAACTTTAATCTTTAAAGTAATGTTTCTAGAATAGATCCATTGATTGATTCAAAGCCTATTTCACTGAATAGGAGAAAGCTAAAGAGTTGAATAAGCAAACTGACTTTTCAGAAAAGTGATTTTAAAAATTAGCATAAAAATGAGCATAAACAGTTTATCAATAGCTTTGTTTGCAGTATAGCATGATCTCCATGAACTGACATTTGCACAGGCAAGAATTGAAAGTTTTTGCCTCAGGCTTGGTACATCATGTTTCTTTTTGGATTATTGTTTTTTTTTTTTTTTTTAAAAGCAAAGCTACCATCTTTGATTGATTTTCAGTAAATAAGGATTCAGTTTGCTTTCCAAAAAATAGAATTCATGAGAATCAAAAGTCATTGATTTGATTCAATTTGATTTCATTTCTGTTTTATATATGAAAAAAATGATAGGAGCAATTCTGCAAAGATTGAATGGGGATTAAGCAATGAATCCAGTTCTCTATTCAATCCTTTTATAGTAATAGCAATGGCCAGCTCAGTAACCAAATTATTTTTCAGAAAAACAAAGATAAATAGTGGGACTCGAACATTTCCATTTTCAGAAACAAAGAAATGAGCTGCTAAGTGTGAAGCAGCAACACTTCATCCCAAGAAGTGATTGGGGTTTTGGGGTTTTTTTTTTTTTGCCAAATGTGATACTGTTTGTCTCACTGAGGTCCAGAAATTGCGAAGACTAATGTCACTAAACATCATATCTAGGAAGTCTTCTGGCATTTGTTCTGAAAACAAATGATATAAAAAAAATTAAAAATGCAGCTTTAACTTGGTCTTTAAAAGTGCAGGTAAACCTTTCTCTTAAAAAACAATTTCAGGGAATTTTCTTCATTTGAAAGTTCATAAAAACAAAATGCCCCTTCAAAGCTTTGCATGTCCCAAGGAGCTATTTTTGAAATTTACTTTCTTATGTGAATGTATAAAGTAGTTATTTTGCATTCATTTGAAATTGATAAGCCCTGGCACAGAATAAGAACATTTCTATAATAATTAATAAATCAAAGATATAACTTTAGGCTGCCTGTTGAAGAGGCTTAGTGCAAATAATAAGAATTATCAATGATTTCAAGTTTAACAAATTTCAATCCTGTCTTTCAAATAGAAATTAGAGTATGTGTAATAAAAAAAAAAATACATTAATGATTTGTAAAAATCATCACATTTTGTTCAAACTTTTAGTAAATGTTCAGTTTTCTATTCCAACAGAGGCCATATGATGAACCTCAGACAATACATATGGTCTATGCAACTGGAGTTTGACAGTTATATGGTACTGAATTATATTCCATAGTGTTTCCAGTGCTTTTAGATAGGGATTGTAATAATTAGCCTAACTAAATAGGCTAACCGGATGATATTCCACAGCTCCCTGTCTCAGTCTGTTTAATCATCGGCTATAAAGATTTTGCTTCCAATCATACCTTTCTACAGATATATGTAGCATCATCAACAAGCTTTGGTAAATTTCTGATGGGATCATGCAGAAATTCTTGTTTTAGAAAGCATGGTAGTAATTGCATACCATGGAAATTAATGTTTCTTTTTGTTGAAAACCAGTACTGCTCATAGGGAGAGGAAAAGAGCAAGTTTGTAAAAATAATTAAATTAACATTTGGGAGGAGAGCAAGAGAAAGCTATTAATTCAGCAACAGGTTTCTTTGGATATTATATCAACATTGATTTATAATTATTTTGTTGCCACTTTTCATTTAATCTTTAATTATATTGTCAAGGGACACTTCTCCAGCTGTTCAACTATGGTCAGGATAAGATGTCTGCCTTTTGTTTTATATTCAACACATTCCATTCCTCCACTTTATGCCCACAATAGATAAACTTGTTCTTAATTCCACTTCAGTCCCAAATGTAAAATTAGTTTAAGTGGGCCCAGCTATTGAGATTACAAAATTGGGTTGGGCAAGACCTGGAGTGGATTTAATTGGGAGCCCACACTAACTGCAATCAAAATTAGCAGGCAAATCAGAAAAAAAACCTGAGAAGCCAGATGTTAGGCTCAGGTCAAACCACTGATGTTAGGAGCTGAGAAATAACATAATTTGGGTTTTCACAAACCAATTTTACTTAAGGAGATGCTTACTTTTATCACCTTTCCAACCGATATCATAATTTTACGAATGCATTTGTTTTCTGTACATCTTCAACCAGGTTTCAGAAATGGCCACAGATCAAACAAGAACGGAGCTATGGGGTAAGAGATCAGATGCCTAAACAGACACTTGCTGAAACACTTTGTTAGTGAAAGTAGACCTACAGCATCAGACTCTCTAATGTTTTAACAGTGCCAAGGCCTACATTTTTTTGCTGCTCACCACTCCAGTTCTCATTTTATAGCCAGCTTCGTAGGGACTTTCACACAGTCAAGGACACAGGTCTGCAACCTGCGGCTCCGGAGCCGCATGTGGCTCTTTGAGCCTTCCCCTGCGGCTCCCAGCCTCCTCTGCCATTTGCAGAGAGAGACAGAGACAGAAAGAGGCACTTGCACTTCCCTGCTTCTCTCTCTGTCTCTGTCTCTGTCTCTGTCTCTCTCTCTCTCTCTCTCTCTCTCCGACAAGCTGAAAAGCTTTTTGGGTGAGGCTCCTTCCTTTGCTGCGTCTCTGCAGGAAGCAGGAAGGACAGGAGAGAGCTAGCTAGCCCAGCTATGCTGACTCAGGAATTCTGGGAGTTGAAGTCCATGAGTCATAAAAGAGCCGAGGTTGCCTACCCCTGAGCTTCTTGGAGAACAACTTGAAGCCAGCTTGCCAGGTGAGCAGAAGATCGGAGAGAGGGAGAGAGGGGGGGGAGAGAAAGAGAGAGAGAGAGGGAGGTAGAGGGAGCGAGAGAGAGAGAGGAAAGAGAGAGAGAGAAAGAAAGAGAGTGTGGGAAGAGGACTGGCAGACCAAGGGCAGAAAGAGAGAGAGGGAGGGAGAGAGAGACAGAGAGAGAGAGACCCTTTTGACATCTAAAATGAAGATAACACTGCATATATCCTTTTTTACCTTATTATATATATATATAAAATAAAGGTAAAAAAGGATATATGCAGTGTTATCTTCATTTTAGATATCAAAAGGGTTTTGCGGCTCCCAGTGTTTTGTTTTTGGTGGGAAATGGGTCCAAGTGGCTCTTTGAGTGTTTTGGGTTGCCTACCCCTGGTCTAGGATAATTTAAGGAACAAGACCAAAAATAGAAAACATTTCAAATTTTAACTCTTTTCTCCTTGCAACTGTTTTTGCTAAAGAATTGTTCTGCTTTTTTCATACACAGGTAGTTTAGTTACAACGGCACTAAAAAAGGGGTGTCTTATGACCATTTTTCATACTTATAACCATTGCAGCATTCCCATACTTATGTGTTCAAAATTCAGATGCTTGGCAACTGACTCATATTTATGATGGCTGCAGTGTCCCAGGATCATGTGATCATCTTTTGCAACCTTCTGATAAGCAAAGTCCATGGGGAAGCCAAATTCACTTAACAACCATGTTATTGTAGGACATGACCAGGCTTGGCCCAAGGGAGGGGGTCAAACGCATCATCGGTCATGAGTCCCTTCATGCCCACAAGAGATCTAACTCCAACCCACCTTGAATTCCTTTGACTCTTCTCTACCACTGTTTGCTTTGACCGTTAGTAGTTCTTATACAAAGCTTAAGCTTGCAATAAATCTTTTTATCCATTTGAACTGCCTGGATTTTCCGATTTCCCTGGTGTTTGACAGATACTAATTTAACAACTGCAATGATTCATTTAACAACTGTGGCAAGAAAAGTGATAAAATGGGGACAAAACTCACTTAACAACTATCTCGCATTGCAACAGAAATTTTGGGCTCAACCATGATTGTAAGTTGAGGATTACCTGTATACCCACCTATATATAATTCCATTGTTCTAAACCTATTTAAATATATAGCTGTCAACATTCGTATTTGTGAATGTGCTGCATGTGTGTTCTTTTAAGTTTAATAATGAAAAATATAAAGACTGAGAAAATCTTACAGCTTTGATAACTTAATCACAAGATTAATAAAAAATTGTGCCTTTTTTCTTCAAGCTAAATAGTAGTTGAAAGCAACTGACATAATAGCTCAAGAGATTCTAGTAGCATTTAAAATATTTTAACAGTTGTAACTTTATTTTAGCGATTGAGTCCCTTTTATAATAAAAATTATTAGATATATTTGAGAGTACATAACAGAATAATAAGCATGTAGCTTCCAAATAAAGAAGTGTGTTTCAAAATATCCTTTAATATTGTAATATGTCATGTTTTGCAAGAAGGAAGGAAGGAAACACTATTTGGTGAAAACCACTTTTTGAGAGTTGTTTCATCCACTTCTATCCAATTATTCTTTAAGTATATAAAGCCTCCTTCCTCAGAAATAAATCAAAAATATGCAAAGTATTTTACCAGGCTGTTGAGATTTTTTAAAAAAACTGTGATCTCAGAATGTATCATTTTCTAATACCTACTCCATGATATGTCACTGGGACAGAACAGACAATAATATACTCTGGTTCCTCTTTAGCTTTTTTGCCTTTTTAAAAAATCAAACACACACACACACACACATACGTACACACAAATAATCTATCTATATGACAATTTTTTGAAAAGTAAATATTTTTTTTGTTTGCTTGTATGTATGTGGATATATATATACACACACAAAGCTTATTTACTTCACAAAAATTGTGACACACATCAGTTTTTTGTGAATAAATTGTGCATGTGAGTGTGTGTGTGTGTGTGTGTGTGTGTGTGTGTGATGACCCAGGTGCAGATTCTTTAGTCTAGCAGTAACCTAATATCACCCAAGAAACTCTCTGAGTGTGTGAGTGTAGTTAAAGCCTCCACCAGGATGCACATGGCTTATTTGCACAAATTGATGCAATTGTTCACTAGCCCTGTCAAGCCAATGACCAAGTTCAATCTCTTGCAGTGAAGAGAATTGAAAATAGGAAGAGTGTGGAAGAATATAAGCACAATGGCCAAATATAAATGCAGAACTCCCTTATATTGACCTTGGGTGGACAAAGTTGGAGGTTACTCCTTCCTCTCTCTATAGATTCCACCCTTTAGTTAGTGTTCCTGATTGGCTTCCAGGGTTGTGCCTAACTTGTGGATTGCCTTTGGGCTTACCAATCATGCCATAGAAAAATGTCTGGCATATTGCAGAATGATACAGACAGGATGTGTGTTTTCTACATGTATGTAGAAAATTGTCCATTTAACCTCTGGCATTTCTATCTTTCAAAGGGAAAAGATTTTGCCTAGAAATGCAGGATGCCACATCATTATGATGTTTAGGTATGTTGTCCTCTTAATGTGTTTGTTAGTTAGTTTGTTTTTTTTGTTTTGTTTTTTAAAAAAATCTTCTTTCCCACTACCTATTAAATTGAATTTCTATTTAATGCAATATATTGTGGTTTTTAACTGATGGCCATCTATGCTGAAAGTATTCATTCTTGGTGGCCATCTATGCTGAAAGTATTCATTCTTGGCTCCACAAGACCATCTGGAAACAGCGAGGAACCAGCCCCTGCTGCATTGGCCCCACCCCCTGGGTGCATGCTGGGGAGGTGTCACACTTTGTGAGGAATTAAGAAATGCACCATCGCCTGGAAGTGGCCAGCAAATGGCCCTCGCCTATTGCACATATCCGGCTTGATGGGCTCCAGGGGAAGAGTTTCGGCAGGCAATGGGGGGCTCTCCTCACAGCACCGAGAGGCTGAACCAGGTGGCGCAAATCCCAAAAGAAGCATGATGACGCCCAGCCCCCAGCCTGCCTGGTTTTGGCAGGCAGCAGGGCGCTGTCCTCACAGCGCCAAGAGCTGAATTGGGTGGCATGAAACTGATGAGAAGTGCAATGCTGCCTAGCCCCCAGCCTGCCCAGTTTCAGCAGGCAGCAAGGTGCAAAGCTAGCAAACTTCGCACTGCCCAGCTCAAACTCTCGGCGCTGTGAGGAGAGTGCCCCGCTGCCTGCCAAGACCGGGCAGGCTGGGGGCTGGGCAGCATTGCGCAGGTAACGTTGACTCTCACGCTGCTCATGGAATCCCCTCCCCCAGAGCCCACCAAGCCAGATATGTGAAGTAGGTGAGGGCCATGTGCTGGCCACTTCCAGGTGATGGTGCATTTCTTCATTCCTTATGAAGGGTGACACCTCCCCAGCTGCGTTTCTTGCCTGTTTTTCTCCCTCCGTCATCTCAAATATTTTCCCACTATTCTGTACTAAGGAAGGAAAGAAGGAAAGAAGGAGAGGGAGGGTCTGAGGGAAGTCCTGCATTAGTCCTGCCCTGCTGCCCTTTTACCATCCCCTTGCCCCCTCCTCCTGGTCTATCTTGGGGGTCTCCCATCCTATTGCTAAGGAAGCTTTGGATACAAAGCCAGGTCTCCTCCCATGGAGATGGAATGGGCCTCCCTCTGATTTTGCTCTTGTACCCATCATGAGCAACCTGGCTAAGGAGAGCAAGCACAGCAGCAGCCTTGAGGAGGAGGTAAGTGCAGCTGCCCCCCCTTGGGGAAGTGGGGCTTGGCTTGGTGCCGCAGGTGCTTGAGGGCCAGGCTGGGTGTTTGACCCCTGCTGTCCAGGGCTCTGGGCAGCCCGCACCACCATCCAGCCCCCCCGCATGGCCTGAGAGGAACAATGAGGCTCCTCCAGTGGACCATTCCTTGGTACTTGCCCTGGTCCCACCCCTTTCTGCCAGAGACCCTCAGATCTGTCCCACTCCTGTCCAGACCCCCACAGGCACCCTTGACGCAAACAATGTAAAGCTGGCCATGCCCACCCAATAGGCCACACATACTCCGTCCACACCCACCCAGTAGGCCACACACTGGCCACACCCATTCGGCCCTCCAAGGGCAACCACAATGCTGATGTGGCCCTCGATGAAATTGAGTTTGACACCCCTGTTCTAGGGGATTACAGAATTACAGGTAGTCCTTGCTTAACCACCATTCGTTCAGCAACCATTCAAAGTTACAACCACGCTGAACAAGTTGTAGTTGTGACTGGGTCCTCAAAATTATGGCTGTTGCAGTACCTCTGTAGTCACATGATCAAAAGTTGTGTGCTTAGCAGCCCACTTGCATTTATGACTGCAGTGTGCACTTCAACTCCTTCACCTGCCTATCTCTTCCCCATCTCTACCCTTTTGACTCTCCAGCACTCTGCCCCTGCTGCCTATTCCTTCTGCTCCTGCCTTGCCAGCAGACCTTTGCTGTCTTTTTCCTCCCACTGCTGATGAGGCACATGCCTAGAGAACGCAGTTGCTGACTTGAGGCCTTCACAACAGCCGCATATCTCTTCTGCTGTCTGTGCCCTCTTGGCCACATTGCATTCTGCTGCCAACTACTCTTGCTGCTCCCAGCCACCAGCTCACCTTTGCTGTCTGCTTCCTCCGGGTGACAAGGAGCATCTGTTCGAGGCAGCTGTTGGACCTTCTCAAGGCCCTTCACGAGACCCTTGTGAGAGTGAAGGTGAGCTGGGATAGCAGAGGTGGTGGTGATGGCAGCAGAGTGCAGGGAGGCCAAACGGGTATCGATAGGGGAAAAAATAGGTGAGTGGGGGGAGTTGAAGTGGAGGCAAGCAGGGGAAGGCAGGAGAAGTGTGTGAAGTGCTCACTAAGGACAACATGGTCCTTGTCTAAAGATACAACTGTGGCTATCAGAACTGTGTCTGGTCTTGTGATTTATCACGATCACCTAATGACCATTTCATTTAGCAACAGAAATTCTGGTGCCAATTAGGGTCACTGACAATGGCCCACATTTAAAATGTTATCCCATGTATTCAAAATATTTTTCGTATGCTACTTAGTATGCTACTTTAATAGTGTGAGGAAACATTTTTTTTCTGATTCATAAAGAAATTGAGAAAAATTCCATGGGAGCAATTTTTACAACTTGAATACGAAATTCCAGTTGTAAATTTGACGTGGAGTGTTGGAAGATCCTCTTCTGTATACATTG
Organism: Protobothrops mucrosquamatus; assembly: GCF_001527695.2. Taxonomy (NCBI): domain Eukaryota; kingdom Metazoa; phylum Chordata; class Lepidosauria; order Squamata; family Viperidae; genus Protobothrops; species Protobothrops mucrosquamatus. Next base: position 132,947 of record NW_015387193.1, on the reverse strand, counting down.
ATTGTCTTGCATCTTTTCAACCACTATCCATTCTTTCTCTTATTTAGCATATAGAGTATGCAACATGCATATTCTGATATATAAAACTATCTGACATGGGAAATGAGGAATGAACTTAATATTTTGGTGGCTTGTTCTCATCCTTTAAAAAAAAAAAAACCTTTATGAACTTGCAATTCATTGGAGAGTTTATTTCCTCCCCTGTCCTGCTCTACCATTGTCTTTTGAAACTACGTGTTCACTTATTTCTTTCTTAAGTAAATGACAAGACAAAGAGTGGAAATAAGAACAATAAACTTACCGGATATATTTATTGTTGCTTTCGTTTCTAAACTCTTTATATGCTTATGTGACTAAATGTCCAACAATATGTGTATCCCATAACTAACTTAAATCCATTAATTTCAATGGATTTGAGTGAGACTGTGATTAAATCTCAATTCAATTCAGTATTTCTACCAGTATATCTTTTAAACTAGTGTTTTATAAGTAAAATAAATAGGTTTCAAGATATTAAAGCAAAATCTCATTTAATTGCTAATAGCTCAGTAACAAAGTATAACTTTGAGGTATCATATCATTAAAGAGGGTTAATCCTTATTTATAATCCTGCTAGGATTAGGGTAGTATCGCACTAAAGCCATGTAAAACCTTGATTTGATAGGACTCAGATCAACTGCAATGGCTACATTAAGGTAAACTTGAACAATGTTTCTCAACCTAATTGCAATTCAATCTCTTCCAAAAGATGTTTATTTATTTGTTGTACCTAGGGTGCTGCCCTTGAAGAACCAATTATTATGCATTTATTTCATGAATAAATATAATAGTCTGGGTTTTTCAAGGTGACAAAGAAGCAGTTTCAAGAGAATAATGTGTAGGAAAGATGCAGCAGGTGGGTAAAAAGATGAACATACTCTTTTCATATTAATTATTAGTAACTTAAATCATTTATTTTTAAAAAGGAAAAAAGTTAGGATTTGTCTATCTTATATAGGTGAACTGTATGCCAAATGTTGATGGAAGAAGTTGCTGGAGAAATATCATACATCACTGGAAATGATGGTTTGATGTTTCAAAAAATCCAGAATTAGATAGGGATACTGGCAGGGTAAAGTATAACTATTATTATTGTGAAAGTAATTTCAGCCACAAATGTGAGACTGGAGTACTGCATTACTTGAATAGATGTGTAAATGTTCTCAAGAGGCAACCCATTAGGTTTAATTTATTATGGTTTATAAAAATTTATTATGGTTTAATTATTTCTCGATTTATATAATCAATACTCAGTTGAGATAAGGAATGTCTTTTTATGACAAATGACGTGGAATTACTAAATTAGTAATTTATTTTAGCTACCTTCGCTAAAATATTTGTATTTATGATGTTTATTACTGGTTGATAAATTCCATTTTCTTTTAAGATTAATGAACTTGTGCAGCTTATTTATAATATGGATGCCAAAAGTGGTCTTTCAGATGTTGTTGAATTCCAAAAAGTCCAATGGGCAGGCAAACTATATTTCAACAATATTTGAATGATTACATATTGCTCACTATTAGTTTCTCAAAAGTCATTTCTTAATGGAACAGAATCTGATTGGATATTGCTAAAAATGCAAACAAAATTATTAAAAAATAGTATATTTTCTTTTTGACCGTGATAGAAGATGTCACAGAGATACTACACGAAATCTGCATAGAGACTTTTATGTTAGCAAACTAGGATCAGACTATCAGGCAAATATCTTTTTCCATGGTTTCTTATGGGAGAGAACTGTCATAGCCCATGAATGAGTGACCTCAAAATTGAGGTCTCCAATGACAAAGCCTCTAGAAATGCAGACTGAGATTCAGTCATAGATTCTTTGCAATTAAGACTCCCTGGTTGTATTGCATTTCCCTGTAAGACTGGGAATGGAACCTGGATACCAATAAAATTATTGTACCTCCTAAGATTTAAATTAAAAATAAGATGCCAATATTTAATAGTCAGATACCTTTCAGAAAAACAGGTTGCCATAAAACTATTCTGGATAGTTCTAAGCAGGGCTTTTTTTTCTCATAGAACACCCAGAATGGAGTTCCGGCACCTTTTTTGGATGGAACCTTGTAGGGTAGGCAAGGCGGGTTGTATGATGTGTGTGAGTTCTGGCACTTTTTTTTAAGAAAAAAAAAGAACTGGTTCTAAGACCTGTCAGACAGTCTACATGAGAATGAGATCAAACAACAGAAGCACATTTGCAGGGGAACAAATTTTTCTGACACTTGGACAATTGATCTTTGCCAAGTCAAATTTTAGTAAATGAGTGGATGTATATTTTTCCTCCCTTGAGACCATATCTCTTAGTTTTTAGACAGTATGGTATTATCAAGGCTCATGCTTACTACGTTTACCATGTTTATTGTTGCATAGTATTACCCCCAAATTAGCATTTTATCCACTTTCTTTTCTGAATGTCACACACGTATTCTCATTCCAAGTACTACAAGTGCCATTTTAATTATGCCATTTACATTCATCAGTCTTTGTCTGTCATTCACCATTGCTTTTATCACTCTCATGGGGGTACTTTGTACATTTTAATTTATCTTCCTTCCCCCCCCCCATCTTTGTTGGTCCTCTTAAATATTTGTCCCAAAAGTGAAACCGATACAGGTAATGGGTCACTATTATCAGCTTGTCTTGCACTTTTCTTTCTCTCTATTTCCAAACACCCACTGACAATGTTGATTTTTTTACTTGTTTTGGTGCTTCTGCTCTCCTTTTTCATTCCCTCTAAATGCACGCCAATAATTTCTTTCCCCTCAATTCTTATTTTCAATTCTATTATTCCTCTCTTGCACTATTGCAGTAGTCTGAATCAGAGCATTTAGCAAGGTCTCCTTGGCAGCTTTGCCCTTTGTCTCCCTAAAGTGTATTTTTTTCTGCTTTTCTCAGATTGATAAAAGTTGCATTGTCTCCTTGATCTTTCCAGGTTCAATGTTACATTTCATTAAATAGCACTACTTGTAATTGCATATATTGACGTCACTGTGCTAAGGTTTTCTTTTTCTCTTCCAAGTGATTGTTCAATAGTTTTGTTTGAGTATTTTCATTTAAGTCAAGATAAAGACTCAAGTAACTTATGAACACAAATCCTCTCTTTAATTAAAACAGGCACTAATGTAAAAATTCTCTGATATTTGATTCAACAAAAAAAGAGGGGAAGGATATTATCATTTGGATTAACCTTATTATTTGCAAGTACAAGTAGCTCAATATTGTAAGAGAACAGGAGGCTGAGCTGGGGCAGGAATGGAAGCAAGAAGTCTGGGTTTGTCAGTTGGAAAGTCTTGGGTCTCGAACCGGGTCTGCCAACTTTCCAGCCGACAAGCCCAGCGTCTTAACTGATGAGCCATCGCATCTTCCATTGACCTTTATCTGGCACCAATTTTGTGTTGAACTTCATTTGACCAGATTCTTATGTGTACGCTTAAATAAATCTATGCTGCAATCTTATGAATGGTCCTGATTCTTTGCTCCTGACATTTATTTCTGAAAAGAAACGGGGGGGAGGGGAGAAATCACCCTTATATCTCTTCTGAAATATGAATTAATCTGCTTTATAAACTGAGAGATTGTGAGTTTTAGTCCCATTTTAGGAATGAAAGCCATCTGGATTTCTCTCTCTCAGCCCAACCCACTTCACAAGGTGGCTGTTGTGGGGAAAATAGGAGGGGTGTGTTGGATAGGTTATCCAGTTTGAGTTATTTATAAAGTAATAAAGATGAGATAAAAATTAAATAAATAAATAGCAGTAACACTATTGATTCAGTTCAAAAATTGTGAAATATTAGTAAGATCCTGGGCAAGTTTCAAAATTATAGTTCGTTGTAATGGATTAACATAGATCCAACCCATTAAGAGATCTGAGTTAACCATTAAGAGCCAAGAATTTTTCAATAAATCTGAATACTATCCAATATTAGACAAGTGTGCCAATATGAACATTATGTCAAAAAGCAGAGCTGCGTAGTACGAGGGAATGGCTGGAATGAGAAAAATCATGAGGAAACCAACTAAAGCTTAGGGAGAATATATAGCAAGGAATGTATAGCAGTCATATGAGAATCATAAAGCATCTTTTAGAAAAGGAGCAATTGTTAAATTTGATAGAAAGGCAGTCAAGTTTTTTTTTCCAAAGCTAAGTAACATTTTAGTGAAATTCCAGAGCATGAAGCATGAAATTATAATATTTGGCTTAATTATGAAATGGCTGAAGAATGTAGATTGTCCAGTCTTTCATTAACAATCATCTCTACACTTGTTTGCAGCATTCTTAACATCCCATATTTCAGCTAAATCTCAAAGGAAACTTGCTGACGGAGAGGCAACAATGTGATGGACAGATATATAGCAGAAAAATAATGCCAGTAACCCCTGCCAGCTCAAAACAATTAAGTGAGCTCAAAATAACATCCAAAATAAATTATTAAAAAAGTCCTAAAGCACCAAGAGTAAGGTAGGAAAACAGAAGCCTCTTTTACAACGAAAGAAAACTTTGGGGAAATTAAAAGACACATTGTAGAATTATATTAATATTTATATACCTGCTATTTATGTAATTGAATATATTATAATGGGTAGGGCAACCAAATATATTTCCAAGAAGCTAGAGATAAATTGCTAATAAAGTATCTTGAGGCAAAATCTTGCTGATAGTTATCTTCTTTGTCTCTTTATCTCCATCTTTCTTAGCAGTAGAGTCTTCTCTAGAGTTATTGATCTTTGCATAAGGTGTCCAAAGTAGGATAATAAAAAAACAGAGCACTTGATGAAGAGTTTGTCTCCCAGTTGATGTCGAGATAAAGTCCCCCATTACTAATGTGGTGTGTTTTCTACATACATTTGTTAATTGATTAGCAAAAAGTTCATCTATTTCTTCTGCTTGGTTGGGTGGCCTGTAGTATACACCTATGGCAATGTCATTCTTTTTTTCCCTTTTATATTGGCCCATATGCATTCCAGTAGGCTTTCATTCTGGTTTTGGCATTTCTGTCGAGATGTAGTAATCTCTTATACATAATGCAACTCTAGTTCCTTTTTTTTTTTGCTAGGTCCGTTTCTTCTGAACAGTTTGTATCTCTCCATCAGTACATTCCAGTCGTGAGTTTCATCCCACCAAGTTTTGTCAATGGCAACTATATCATACGTGCCCTGTTGTACTAGTACTTCAAGTTCACTTTGTTTGTTCCCCAAATTCTGAACATTTGTGTATAGGTATTTGAGTCCTTTAGGTCTGACCCTGGGTATGCTTCCTATATCTTCTACTTTATATCTGAGTTTCTTGCTTCCCATCATTCCCTATGTCATCATTTGATTGGTTGTCTTGGGATTTATGCTTGGGAATACTGTAGTTCCTAAAGTTCCTAAGGATTGGTCACCTTCCCCTTTAAATTTTAGTTTAAAGCACTTCTGATAAGTTGAGCCAGTCATTTTCCAAATACATTCTTCCTGGTTCTTGGGAGGTGCAGCCTATCCCTTGCCAGGAGCCCTTCCTGTAGGTAATGCAGACCATGGTCGAGGAAGCCAAAGTTATCTTGGTGGCACATCCCTTAAGCCAATGGTTTATTTTTTAAATTCTTTGTTCCTTCAGTGGGTTCATTCGTGACATGTTATGTCACACTTTTTTCTTCAAAAACACAAGTCTGCACATGTTTTCACACACAGAAATAATAATAATAATAATAATAATAATAATAATAATAATAATAATAATAATAATAATAATTATTATTATTATTATTATTATTATTATTATTATTAATTATTATTATTATTTTGGATTGGCAGAAAGTGCTTAGTGCAAAGGCACTCAATGAGCTTCCAGGACTTAGGATAGATTTTTTTTTAATTTTGAAGAATAATTCAGAATTTTATCTATTTCATATCTTACATACATTCATATGGGATTAAAACTCACAGTAAATTATATATATGCTATATATATATATAAGTTATATATAGTTATACAGTAGGTTATATATATTATATGCTAGATATTTTCAGCAAATGTTTCCTATTATATATTAAACATATATATGTAATAGCTTGTCTTTTTTTTTTTTAAAGATATTTTGACCATCACTATACACACTGGCATGTCAAAATGAGAGAAAAACATTAAAGTTCGCATTATTGCTGATTTTTAATTAGCAATCCAAAACCAGAATCCTCTTTTTAATATTCTTCTAAATCCCAGAGGCTACATCTATTATCCCAAATGGATTTTTCATGCTAATGCTAAATTGAGCATCACAAATGTGTTGTACACTAATTTAGCTCAATTTGATCAGCATTTTTGATCAGCACATCTTAAATGTTTAAACGAGAGGGATCTAGAAACATCATGAAGACAATTTGTTCTTTAGCCCACAGTTTATGTATTGGTCTAATTCCAGTGGTGGGATTCAAATATGTGAACAACCGGTTCTCTCTGTGGATGCTGCTTCCGGAAGTCCATTCTGGGCCTGAGCAACAAAAAATTAGCTACCGGTTCTGCCAAACTGGTGCGAACTGGCTGAATCCCACTACTGTCCAATTCTAAACTGCTTCTTGTTGCAATAGATTGAAATAATAGACATTTTTGAAATGCGATCCTATTGAAAAACAACACCAACAATAAGAGGTGGAACTTTACTGTGCTATTTTATCTAATTCACTTTTTAGATATGTTTTAGGTTCAGATTTATTGATGGTTGTTTTTACACAATAGCTATTTCACGGGCATTCACTCTTGAGTAAAGACTAGTCAAGCAGCCATAGCCATACAGATTAACCTGAAATATACACATAACCTTCCCCCCCCCCCAAAAAAATATACGCTACTAACAATAGTATATTGTATAGATATCCACTATATTATTATTATAATATATAATACATGATGACAATATTATTTAGGTTTTTTATTTATGGTTGTCTTTTTTTTAATATTAAAGTATCTGATGCTCATTTCATCTTCTGCTGAAAAAATGGAGGCTTTATTTACCCTACTTGAAGCTCCAACTCTGTTCAGACCAAGGACCTAAATCTTATTTTTCAAAAAAAAAAAAAACAACAACAGTTCTCAGAAACTAGTGCGGAAAAACATTTCACCTTCTCCATGTAATATAGTGCTGACATGCAAGACACAGTTTTCCAGTATAACAAAGCCAGAGGGGATTATACCTCAAAACCACTAATCTTATATGTTGCTTTTTCTCATCTGTCTTGGACACCAAAACATCTCAGATGTCTTCTTAAACACTCCCCAATTTATCCAAGTTAGTTGCCAAGGAGTTGTGTGCCGTAGTTCTTAATCAACTTGTACATCACTTTCTGGAACCAAAAATGCCTGCGTAAGAAAGATGTTTCAGAATGTCTCTGTCCATTTTGTTCGGTGGGACTCTGCACTGAGATGTGGAAGTTCTTTAAACTAAATAGTTTGCTGCAGAATAAGTCTGGAGGTAGGCAGATCAAGCTGCTTCATGTTATTAATCATAACTGTCTTAATAAAGGACAAACTTAAACATACCCTGGGTAGTGGTAGCTTTCGAATGTCTTTGTCACAGAATGAGCTTTTGTCTTAAATAAGATTATAAGAATGTGTTTTAAAACAAAAAAAAATGTCTAGCTGAATTGCTTAAGGATAAATTATAAAAACACTTTCTGCATATGTTAGATGTCATGCATTTACAAAAAGCAAGAGCAAAGTGGATTGTTATTTTCTGGTATCACTAAGGCTTCACACATTGCCATACTTGTCAGAAGCCAGAACAATAAAGACTACTGCCTGGCAAAATATTAATCTTACGTTATTCCTAATGTGATAGCCCCAAACCTGTAACATTAAATACATTTCACACAGCAGTTATCTCTACTTCTTGTTCCTGAGTCTTTAAGTGGTAAATGACACTTCAAAATGTTAGGCCATTGACATGTTTTCTGCCTATACAAGACTTGCTATGTTAACAGTTTTGGGTGCATTAACAGCAACTATGATCATAGGTTTGGTCTGCCCAATTCTTATTAAGCTCTTTTGGTTGCAGTATAAACACCCACTTCCTGTGGGTACTGGGTGCTGAGTGCTGCGCTTCATGGTCACTTTGATTTGTGCTGCTGGATTGACATAACACCTGACTTCCATAGGTAGTTCATGAAATGCCTGGCTGATGCTTTCTGAAATGTAAATCAGTCCTAACATGGGCTCTGTATTAATTGCAGTCATCAACCAACACACTCTTTATTAACAAGCACTCACTGCTTTTATGAAAGAACACAAGACCTCTTTCAACACACAAATTCAGCAGTTGTTGTTGAACAACAAAACAACAACAACAACCCCAAGATGAGCTCCATACACAGAATGTTGATTTCACTGAGAAAGGCCATGGTGCTAAGAATATAGATTATAGCAGTGGTGGCAAACTATGGCACGCATGCCAGAGGCGGCACTCAGAGCCCTCTCTGTGGGCACGCGTGCCATGCCCCAGAGATGGTGAGGGACTGGCCCCCACTGCCCTGGCCCTGCCCACCCAGTCTGCCATGACCACCGCGGCCACGCCAATCCGGCACCCAGTGTTTTGGGTTGCAGTTTGGGCACTGGGTCTCTAAAAAGGTTCGCCATCACTGGATTATAGAGTAACATATAAACATCTTCACAACTGTCAGGAAAGAATTCCTGGGCATTGGGAAAGCAAGACAAACTTCAATAGATGTTCTCTATGTGCTGTTTTCACTTGGTTCCATGCCATTTTACTGCCCCATTCACCTATCAACCTGGACGGATAGGGATTGACACAGGTCTGCTACTCTTCTGAATAACACATAGAATTAATTCAGGTAACAACCTATATTACAGAGCAGTCAATTCAGTGACAAAGTTGAATAACAGTCAAAATCATGTATTTTGTTTTCAGATAATTGTTAAACTTTCCACACAGTGTAATAGCTTTATTTAATAACTTCTGGTGTAAGAAGAATACGCACGTTTCTGATACCCAGGCTTCCATCCTCCTCAACATTAAGAAAAGTAGTTGGTGATTGCTTTTTCCCCACTTGTCAGGGAATGCTGGTGGGGGGGGGAATCACTGCCCTTAACTTATCCTGAATTAAAACTGTAAGGATAAAGAAAGCACCACTCTTCCATATTTTTTTTTACAGAGGCAGGATAGAAATTGGCTATTAGGACAGAAGAAATTATGCTACCAGATAAAATCATTTTAATAGGGCTTGCAAAAGAAAGCTGACATTTGCAACTTGGACTGATGACTGCGCCCTTGAATTGAACTGAAAGCTGATAGTGAAACAAAAACACATTTATACAGCTCTCTTACTGTCTTTATAGACCAGTGGTTCTCAACCTTTTTAATGCCGCGACCCCAACCGGTCGTAAGTCAAGGACTAAACCGGTCGTAAGTTGAGGACTAAACCGGTGTAAGTCGAGGACTAAACCGGTCGTAAGTCGAGGACTACCCAACTGGTCGTAAGTCGAGGACTTTCCCTGCCCGGGAGCGCCGCACATGCGTGGTTCCGCCCCCTGCGCTGGCCGAGGCGTAGCTGGCAAGCGGCAGAGACGGAGCAGGCCGACCACCAGCTGGCCCAGCCCAAGGGAGGTAAGGCACCCGCCGGAAAAGGGGAAAAAATGGCGGACAAAAAAAATGGCGGAAAAAAATGGCGGACAGCCTTGCTTGGCAACCCCCATGAAATGGTCGATCGACCCCAAATGGGGTCCCGACCCACAGGTTGAGACCCACTGTTATAGACATATACAAATAATAGAACATTTTGTATAATGGAAATACAATAAGCAAACTCTAGAAAACATTTTTTTTTTTGCATAAACCTGAGGATTCCAATCTGAAAACGGGGGATTCCCTGCATGCAATTCTACCTCTGCAAAAGCCTGAAAGCAGAGCATCATATGACAGTATACAGAGAGGGGTTTTTTTTCCATTGCAGAATTATGCTAGCAAAAACACAAGGTGGTATGACAGCTGCCAGAATAAATTGCAGTTATCTATTAGTAAGCAGTTCCAGTCTGTTTCAAGATGGAACAAATGCTGCCTGTATTTCATTCTCTCTGTCAGTAATTTCATTTAGTTGTTCCCATATTGTACAATAGCTACAATATCTTTTTTTTGTCACTTCTCTTCTGTGTAATAAGGAGGAACACAAATGTCATGAAGAAAGCTGACATGGCAAATTTCAACATAAATACATCAACATGATGTCACACAGAATGGTAAATCTTAAGACATACAGAAATTAGTTATCTTTCTGATATTTCATTTATGCAGGCATCTTATTCTTCTTCTGTAAATCTATAGCACTTGGTCGTATTGGCTCCCTATATATGAGTTATAAGAAAAGAGGGATGGATTGATTGGACAGGAATGATGTTGATTAAACTGTTGATTCATAAATTATGTTGGTTTAGCTAGAGCTGTGGTAGCGCAGTGGTTAGAATGCAGTATTGCAGGCTAATTCTGCCGACTGCCAGGAGTTTGATCCTGACTCGGCCTTCCATCCTTCCAAGGTCGGTAAAATGAGGACCCAGATTGTTGAGGGCAATATGCTGATTCCGTAAATCGCTTAGAGCATGGGTGTCAAACTTGCGACGTCACATGACGTGTCACGACGTATCGTGGTTTTTTTCCCCCATTGCTGGCAATGGGGTGGGCGCGGTTTTGGCATGACGCATTCAGCCCACGAGCCGGCAGTTTGACACCTCTGGGTTAGAGACTGCTGTAAAGCACTATGAAGTGGTATATAAGTCTGAGTGTTATTGCTATTGCTTCATAGCTGAGTAGAGGCCCCTTTTATTATGGTGAGAATAAGTTATGGGAGGTCTCTGGGGAAATAATAGTTTCAAGCTACCATAGAGACAAGCAGAGTGAGGTTCACAGTGATGAGAGGCACTGAGGAGGTCATTCCAGCCCTACACTTTTTTCATAGGTACAGAAGTTGGATTGTTAGTCTCAAGTTATTGTTGGTGAATGTGAGGCCATTCTCAATAGAATCACATTTATCTATGATTTAATGGTAGATTAGTGTGTATCCCTGACATACATAATTCAAAAGTAACTGAGGGAAGTTGAGGATGGCACCCGGTCAAAAACCTCCCTTGAGAGTTTCAGATGAGTGCAGTAGTTGGGAGTGAGTATGAGTATGAAGATCCTGGATTGTGATGCCCTATTTAACAGGTCTCTGGATATAAATGCTTGTATTTTAAATTGGGCTATAGGGACAAATTAGAGCCATGCCAAATTAGAGCTATGCTCCCAGTTACCTTCTGGGCTATCTTCTCCAAGTACAATAAGTGAACTTGTGTGGTCAGTTCCAGAGTTACTTGGGGGAATTCTTCCTCATGGAGGGAAAAGGAGGAGCCATTTTTTGTAATGTGGCTCAGCTTGCTCACAGAAGCCTAGTCTGTCCCCAAAAGTCCACTGTTCTGTTTGAAGAAATGGTAAATGCACTTTTGGTTTCCCAAGAGAAGGGGGGAGGGGGACAAATCTGTCTGCTTTATTTTTCACTAGCTGTACCCGGCCACGCGTTGCTGTGGCTCAGTCTGGTTAAATGGAAAAGAAAGAAAAGAGAAAGGGCACGTTTGTAATATGTTTAATTTCACAATGCTTGTGGGTATACAATATTTTTTGTTGTTCCATTGTCTGTGCAGATATAGAGATTGTCTGATTTGCTTTTACATCCAACAGATGGCACTGTTTTTCAAAAAAAGCATGTTTTTACCTGTCACAGGTGTGACATCTATATAATAGTAGGTACATAAAAACACGCGCGTATTCGAATGCAACGTTGTGTCAAAATTTCAAAGCAATCGGTGAAGAACTTTCAGAGATTTAAGAATTTGAACAAACGAACATTTACATTTTTATTTATATAGATTTTGATATGTACTTATGTTTTTATTTATGTTGTATTTTAATTAATATATTTAGCAAGGCCATTTGAAAGTTTTAAGAAGATTAATTGGGTTTTGTTATAGGTTTTTGTGGATTAGGAATGTTCCTAAATCCTTGAGTTATGAAGGATATAAATTTTGTACAAATAAATAAATCTATATACATACATATATTTCTTTTTTTTTCAAATTCTGAGAACAGGATGGAACTCTTTTTGGTGTCTGAGCATACTTAATGAGGTTGTGAGCCACACTATGTGTGCTGATGATGCAAAGAATATACGGTAGATTCAAAGATGTAAAGATCACTAGAAGCAATTTGAGATTCAGATGAAACTGGAATTTTTTTTCTGTTTTGTCAGAATGGAGTAAGTTTCTTCCTTTTTAAATTCTGCCTCTGTTTAGAGATTATCCAGTTTACATTAATGGTCTTATTTCTTATTAGGATCCTTGCAATAATATTCCTAGGAATGAGCTCTGCCTTGTTATTTCTTATGGGAAGGTAGAACACAATAAATTTATTTATGAGTGCTTCTTCAAATAAATGACATTATATTGTCCCCTTTTCTCCAAAATACAAACGGAAGGCACTCATACTTTAAGACTAATGTATATGTGAATGAGGATGCACATTCATTTTTAGAAAGATTAAAAAGAATATGCAGGCAAAGATAGTTAAAACCACTTTGCTTGACTATCTGTGTTGGAACAATGTTAAAAGAAAAATTACTTTAAGCAGATGAAAAAGTAATTTGTAGAAAAGAAATGGGTACACGAGCCTCAGCCGGGCATTTAATTTCATAATAAACAAACATAATCTCTCTTTCCAAATCATGCAAAATATTTGGCCTTTGGGTATTTTTCACAAAGTATGTTGATTTGAATTAAAATGCACTTTTCATATTTACTTACATAGCCTCTTTGTCAAATAGTTTGTCCTAAGAAATACAATAAAACTATCCAATATATCTTTATGGCTAAAAGCTGTAGGTCTCTTTGATTTTTAGATTCTCAACACCAGGAATTTAAAAGCACTGACAAAATGAAAATAGTATGTATTTTTCTCATTCAAAATTTTCACCTGCATTTGTAAAATCTAAATCTAGAACATTTTTTCCAAATTTGGAGTTTCCAAATCTATTGGGAATATATAGTTTTTAAAATTCCCTGTAAGCATTATCCAATTGCAATTTCAAGGATATCTAACACAATAATGTAATTGCATATAGGACATCAAAGGAGACGATGACAAAATTATTCAGTTATACATTTTATAAAAAAGAAAAATAAAATCATGCAAGTTTTCTAAGAATTTTGAAGGTCCTTCAAGAGATAGTTGAGCCATCAGATCTGGGGATCCTAGAGAACTAGCAAATTAGTGAAGTAGTTCTATTATTATTGACATCCCTTTGCCCATTGTTTATCTATTTTAGTTGCATTTTATAGTTTTTAATATTTTAATAGTAATAATAATTGCTGTTATTTGTGTATTATTGTTTTTTTAACTTTGTTGTGTGCTTTTCAGAGCCACTTATTTTGTGAGATGGGCAGCTATATAAATTAGACAAACAAAGGAACAAATTAATAAAATTTCTTCCTTTTTCTACTTTTTTCTATCGCTCTATCTTCAAGCAATCACTAAAACCTGATTTTTCCTCAGGCTTTCGGTCCAAATGTTTCATATAGATCCAATTTAGTTGAGAAATATGACTATGTAAATATATTATGTTGTTCTTTTACATAATTTCTGTGTTCTTATATAACATAGTATGTTTTTTTTTTACATATGATTGTATTTTTTGATCTTTTAAAACCTCCCTGAGTCATTTTGGAACTGTGTAGCCTAAAATTAAAGTAAAACAAGCTAGGTAATCAACTCCATAGTAAGGCTAAAATTACTTTTATTGAGATGGCTATCATAGAATCTTGCAAATCTGATGGTGCTATACCTCAACCTGCTTCATATAAATCAGTGAATTATTTATTTATTTTATTTATTAAAATTATTCACTATCCATCTCACCACTGAGAGCGAGAAATAGGGAAAGCGAGAAATAGGGAGTCACCGGCCACTTCTGAATCTTAACTTATTGTGCTGACTTCAAAGTGTTTCACCCTCTTTTGCCTTGGTAACTGTTTCTGCATATACCTGTCAATGTCATCTCTCTTACTGACAAATAAATAAATAAATTAGTATGGCATTGGTTCAAAGAAGGGAGATCAGCATAACAAAACCTTTTTGTTCATGTCTAAAACAAAAATATATTAAATCATCTGTGAAGGAAGGGTAAAGGGGACACAAGATGAAACGTGCGTCCTAACATTGCAGTGCAAATTCTGCCCTTTAAGTAATCGCGTGCAATATCACAAGTGTGAAGGGGTAGCACTTTCATCATGTCATCAACATGCATATTTCATGACGGTTAGGAATTCATGTCTATGAAAAGAAATAACCAGTTTCAAACAATTGGAATGTTTTTTTTCTACAAACATTATTTTACCTTTTATACCAAAATTTCATTAGAGTAAGGGTGGGGGCAAGCCAGGAAACAATAATATTGTAAAAGGATTTAACCACTGATTTTGTTCAGGATAGATTAGTGCATTTCATTGCTATCTATCTTCACTGCACCATTCACACTACCATCAAGTACAGCCTAGTTAATAGACTTTCTACTTAAAAAAATATGTATCAAAATCAACATTTTCAAAAGGAAAGTTTAAAATGTAATTAAAGAAACTTGCATCACAGAAATGTAGGTAACAATTAATGAAATCAAAATAATTAAATGTAACAGTCGCATAAATCAGAGGAAGAGGAAGTAGTTGTGGATATATGGACCACCTACTTCTAGGGATATTCCATCTTTGATCTTAGATAGGGTAGCACTTCTACCTTCAAGGTTGGTATACAGGGTAGGCAACCCTGGCTCTTTTATGACTTGTGGACTTCAACTCCCAGAATTCCTGAGCCAGCATGGCTGGTTAAGGAATTCTGGGAGCTGAAGGCCACGAGTCATAAAAGAGCCAAGGTTGCCTACCCCTAGTATATAATCTGAGGGTCTTCTTGGACTCATAGTTCCTGCTATAAGAAGACCTTTGTACAGCTCCATCAGGTGTGCCAGTTGCATGCTTCCTAGATGAGGGACCTTTCAGATGGTCACTCAAGTTCTAGTCACCTTGTGCCCTGATTACTGCAATGCACTGGAGCTGCTCTTGAAGATCACTCAGAAGCTTTAGCTGTTCCAGAATGCAATGGGCAAGCAATAATGGATCTGCCTTGGTTTGCCCATATAACACAATTGCTTTTTGAACTGTACCAGGTGTCAGTTTGCTTTCAGGTGCTATTGAAGATGCTAATTGTTGCCTATAAATCCTTACATGACATAGGACCTGGTTAGTTCAGGGACCGCCTGTCTTCCATAACATCTGCCCAGCCAATTGGATCCTGCAGTTTGTATGCTGAGTTACTTTGATTAAACAATATTATCTATCAAGCCCTCAGTAGCACCCCTTTTGTGTAGCAACACCTGGCCTCTGGAGTGAGGTTCCCTATAAGGTTTGGATGGGTCCACTCTCTGCTGTTCCTTAGAAGAGGCCTTTGGCAAGAGAAAGTTCACTTCATTCCATCTGTGGTGATTGCCATTTTTTTACCTTTATCTTTTATTAATTTTATGGTAATTTCTCTGATTGTTACTGAGAGTCAGATGGCATATTCAATATTTTTTATCATTATTAACATTCGTTTCAAAATATAGGTTAGGTACATGGACTGTAACAAAGTTTTACGTTTATTTTCCTTCTAATACGGACATTTGTAATACAGAATTGATTTTGTACTGAATCCCATAAGCAAGAGTTATTAGGAAAAAATGTGATTTGGTTTCGAATTAGCTATTGAATGAACTCAACTGAATCGGTATGTTTTGCAAATCACAGGTAATGGATTAACATAGTACATGAACCAAGCCCATAAATAAATTAGAGTCCACTAAACCATAGTTTGATCTTATAGATGAATCCAGCCGGTTATTCAGAGTGAATGTAATTAAAAATGATAATATGCAGCTAGCATAGTTCGAATCCAACAAGAAATGCATTTAGATATTGATGCAGCAGTATGGAAGTTCTTGTGCATCATTTCCCGAGTCACACTGAACACAATATTATTGCTTGCACTATATGAACTGTAGTTTATAGTTATAGTTTATAAACTATATAGTTTAACTATAGATCAAATTCTTATATTACTAATTACTTTATGAAAATTGAGAAATTGTGGCAATCCAATTAATAAATGTTAATCCTATTATTTCCATCATTTCATTGGCCTAAAATGTTTCTATTAAGTGCTTGTAAAGGAAGAAAAATGACCCCCAAATGGGATAGAATCCAGGTCAGCAGTAATCTGCTGGAGTAAGAAAGGTGGACTCATTTTTGCTTTTGTTTTTCAAAAAGAAATTATCTTTGTAGCAAAATGTATAGATTACACCTCTGTATATACAATGTATTCCCCCCTTCCATTACAGCAGATATGTCAAACTCGCGACGTCACGTGATGTCGTGCAATGTATCGGCACAGTTTTGCCATTGCCGGCAATGGGGTGGGCGCGACTTCTGGATGATGCGTCCGGCCCACGGACCAGCAGTTTGACATCCCTGCATTACAGCATTCTTTTTTCCTTGCTACTTCCCCCCCCCCCTTCTAGATACAGAGCTCTCAATAGATACTGTATGGCAATAATGTACTGAAAGCTAGCTTAGCCTTCTGTAATTGCTGGATTTCATGTATTTCACTCTGCAAAAAAACAGTCTTCAAAGAAAAGTCCTTCCTTTCCATTAGATTGTTACACTGATCATCCAAATTAACAAATATTCTTTCAATGGAGCATGATGTGATCACATAGACAGTGTGCCTGTCTTGGCAGGTGGACATCAGAAAAAGAAAAGATCCTGCTATGCTTTGATGGCTAGATTGGCATAGATATTGTAGCGTGACTTTTACAGGACTTAGCTCTGTTTATTTCTAGTGCTTGTGGAAATTGTTGATTTTTAGACTAAATCAAGTATCGTATAGGCTCTTGTAACAAAAGCAGCTTCCATCTACACCCATTAGCTCGTTTTGGGTGATGTTCAAATTATATTTTAAGGTCTCTTACCATCAAAGCATTTACATCAGAAAATTATGTTTTGCTGCTTGGCTTAATTTTATCTATCAAGTTTCACAAATGCCTTTCACCACTCATTTGAAAATGTTAAGAATACACACCTACTAAATTGTATTATTTATTTATTTTTTAAAAAGACTCTTAATATGTGTCCAATACTGCCCAGATTTATATTCATTTTTCAAAAGTGCAACTTAGGGTCAAGTAGATAGAATAATAACTGACTTACAAGGGACTTATAAGTTTCACACTTGCTCTGTCAACTGAAATTCAATCACTCCACAAAGAGATACAATTCCATCTTCTTGATGGTTGTTAAAAATGACAGGTGAAATATCTTCAAGCAGCTTCATTTGGCTCTCCAGAGAACCTAAGTCAAATTCAAGGTACTTGTAGCAAAAACTGTTGTATGTATGCAAAACTGGAATTGACAGGTTGAAACAAAGTCTCCATAGACTCAGGGAGAATCAACTGAAATCAGTCAAATCCCATTAAACCACAGTGGTTACTTCACACTCGTGGTATAAATGACAGAACATTAACTGTTTTTCCCTACTCATATCAATAATTCAGCTAATTTGATGAAAGCAATCACCATGATTCAGTATTTGTTCCTCAGTGATAATTACTGCTTGGGACATGCTTAAAAGTCCTAAGGTCTAATTATAAAATGCAAAAGCAAATTGTGAAGATGGTTTTAGGCAATTAAGCAGGTAGAATATAAAAAAAGAGAAATAGATTTCCTTATCTATGATTAATTGTACTTGCTATTAAGCAAGTATGCTATTGTGCAAGTCTGCATAGAAAATGAAATCTGGAAAATAATTGTTGAGCTATGTTATTAGCAGCTGTATCTATTATTTAGGCTGTTATCCATCTGCACAATGATGGGTATAATATTCATTGAACTCAGATTTATTTCCTAATATAATTGCGAATGATGCAAAGCAGTAAAGCCGACATTTTGTACTAAAGCAAAAGCTAAAACACAATACATGACTGGATAGTTAATTCTTAATTATAGAAACCAAGTTATTGATGAAAGTAAATTGTTCAGTAATCCTTTAAATAGGACAGAAATTGTGCCTTTTCTTGGTTGATTACACTTATAGATTATAGATCTTATGGCTGTTAATGCTGAGGTCTCATACTAGATGTCTCAAAACTTTCCCCCAGTGGAGAGAGGGGGGATTAAAACCTTTCTTGTAAGTTGTTATATTTTTTATTAACTATATTTATTATTTGTTATTGAGTACTTAACCTGCGGCACTGGTTTCATCCTTGTATTGGGACTCATCAAGCAAAGATAGCCTTCGTATATGAGATTATCTATTTGTATCTGTAGACCCTGTCCTCATTTAGCAACCATGTTCTGTTTCAATGACTTGATCATTATATGATATTCACTAAGTGAATACATGACAGACAGACAGAGATGCTTGAAAGATCACTGGTTACTGCTGTCCCATTTGTTCTATCCCTTATTTCACCCTTCGCAAGGTGTAACTATTGCTTTCTTCCTGAACTGCCTTTCTCTGAAATGCAGTGCTTCTCTACATTACAAGTTAACGTACTCAGCTCTATGACCTCAATTTGTTGAGATGGCTGGCTCAGCTGCTGCCTGAAACTGACGAGTTTCACAATGAAGCCCTCTGTTAACAGGCATATGAAATTTGATCATAAATGCATATTGGTCAGAAAATGAATGTTTAAATTATTACTGGTTTGTCGCACAGTCAGCCAGATTTTTAGACTAGATTTGGCATTTTTATCAATCTGTATTATTATTATGGCCATAGCATTTTGAATAGTCACTAAAAGAAATAGCCAACAAATGAGGAGTGGCTGTATCCGTGTGTATGTGTTTGCGTATGTGTGTGTTCAGTTCTTTATTAAATTCTGTAAATAACCCTATGTTAAATTATAGTTGGACTTACATTGTAAATAATATTACCTAACACGGCAACAATTTCATATTTTTCTGTCCATATCTGCATTAATAGATCTTCGCTGCATATGATTGAGGCCCCGTTGAAATTTGAGAGAAATTTTCAAGCTTTTGGAAGAGACATGTGTAATCTAAACAAATCTTACCTGATTTCACTATGTAGGTAATACTGAAAACATGAGAGAGTTATTATCAGTATGCATTGGTAAAACATCTATTACTTTGGTAAATTATATGTTCCACAACACATATGGATAGTCTTTGACTTACAACAATTTGTTTAATGACTCTTCGAAGTTACAACAGTACTGAAAAAAGTGACTTATGACCGTTTTTCCACACTTATGACCACTGCAACATCCCCACAGGCATATAATCAAAATTTAGATGCTTGGCAATTGACTCATATTTATGACTGTTCCTGTGTCCCGAGGTCATCTGATCATCTTTTGTGACCTTCTGAAGAGCAAAGTCAATGGAAAAGACAGATTCACTTAATAACCATGTTGTTAACTTAACAATTGCACTGATTCACTTAACAACTATGGGGCAAAGCTCCCTTAACAAATGTCTCACATCAATAGAAATTTTGGGCTTAATTGTGGTTGTAAGTCAAGGACTACCTGTCATTGTACATTATGTGTTCCATGTTTCCAAACAACTGTTCTGTGGCAATGTTTTCAAGATTATGAAAGTACTTGTTTTCTTCCAGCTACTATATGACATCTCTTGGAAAATACATCATGCACAACACTAAGGGTCATAAATGAGTTGTAGAAAATGAGGCTTCTATTATAGTAACACATTTAAAGGTAAAAAAAATTCCTGCCCAACTCTTCAAAGAGCCACTGCTACTTCCAGTAGAAAATCTTTCTGGCTAAATAGACAAAGGCTATGCCCAAGAATATTATTTAGGAAGGCCTTGGATCAAAGTTCACATGAGCCATCATTCATGAACCTAGTGCTGCTCATTTAGACTTCCTATTCACTGTTTGAGAACATATATATCCAGCAGGTGAATAACATGACCCCCTTTTCTTTCCAGTATTTGAGGGGCTGCCACAAAGAAGAGGGGGTCATGTTAGTCACCAAAGCACCAGAGGGAAGGACAAGAAACAATGTTGGAAACTGACCAAAGAGAGAAGCAACCTGGAATTAAGGAGAAACTTCCTGACAGTGAGGACAATTAACCAGTGGAACAGCTTGCCTCCAGAAATCGTGGGCGCTCCATCACTGGAGATTTTTAAGGAAAGACTAGATAGTCACTTGTGTGAGATGGTATAGGTTCTCCTGCTTGATCAGGGGGCTGGACTAGAAGACCTCCAAGGTTCTATTCTATTCTATTCTATTCTATTCTATTCTATTCTATTCTATTCTATTCTATTCTATTCTATTCTATTCTATTCTATTCTGAAACCTTATATTTGGAATATAATTGTAGCGTTTTCCCCAAAAGGGCCGTTGGCAATTGGGTACTTCTATTCCCTTCCCCAATGACCAGTCTGACTTGGCTCAGGCACAACAACACACCTTGGAGGGAGTTGGTTCAATTAAAAATAATGGCTGTTAAGATAAAAATCAAATTAAACACAATAATATGAAAACATTAAATCTTATGGTGAGCAGGTTGCTCAAGCTAAAAATGTCCCAAAGACTGTTCTTTTTGGCCAATGAAAAGCCTGTTGAGTCCACCTCTCATGGCAGCCAAGATACAGTCTCTCTCTATATAATAGTCCTCTTTTCTTTGGGCTGGCAATCTCTTTCTCTCTCTCTTTCGGAAGGAGTGCAGCCTCATTTTTCTCGTAACAGCTTCCTTCTTTTCACTCCCTCTTAGTCCTTTTTTCCCTTAGCTGCTTGAATCTGTTGTTCTGCTCCCAGCACTCTGACTTGACTCCCCCTGCTAAGGGTTTATGGCAACTCACTGTAGCCAATTTGCTGCAGCCAACTCGCCACGGCCAAAACGCCCTGGGACAATTCGCCATGGCCAACTCGCTGCAGGATAATTCACCACGGGACAAGAGTTACATTAATATGGAAGAAATAATCCGATAGAATCATTAAAGAAAGGACACCAAAATAAGGGGACAAAATAAAATGTGAATGACAAAAATTAAAATAATTTTTAATTATTTTAAATGATTAAATTGAATGGTCCCACAGTGAGTTGGGGTGGCAAGTTGACTGCGGTGAGGTGTCCAATTCTGCCCTGCTACAGACTACATTTCCCAGCAAATCCCCTCCAGGGCCCCTTCCCGCTCCCAATTCCAGGGCCAAGGCCCCAAACAACCAGTCAACCAGACAATGTTGCTAATGGAGCAGGCTACACAATATATGGAAATTATTTCACAAAAAACATGTACGTATGTATGTATTAAACAAATTTATGTGGTCGCCCAACTGACACATAGGTGACTCCTGGGACTTATATATAAAATCACAACATAAAAAAAATAAAAAAAATCCCAACTCTTCCCCCCCCCCCCTCCAGGCAGCAGCAATACAGTCAAATTAACCACTCATTGGCTCCATCTCCATTCAGGGTCCCCCAGCTGGCTGATAAAAACCATGTTTTTAGGGCCTTTTGGAAAAGCAATAGGGTGGAGGCCAACTATACCTCAGGGGGAATGGTGTTCTACAGAAAGGCCACATAGATTTGTTTATTTGTTATATTTTTGTCCTGCCTGTATTACTTTATATGTAACTCAAAGTGGCAAACATAAACCATATTCCTTTCTCCTCTTATTTTGTCCACAAGAACAACCCTGTGAAGTGAGTTGCGCTGAGAGAGAGATTGTCCCAAAGTCACCCAAACGGCTCTCATGCCTAAGGCAGGATTAGAACTCACAGTCTGGTGGTGTTTAAGGAAGCACCTTAGCCAGTGGTGGGATTCAGCCGGTTCGCACTGGTTCGGCAGAACCGGTAGCAAAATTTTGCTGCATTCGGAGAACCGGCTGGCTTCCAGAAGTCCAGTCTAGGCCTCAGAGGTGCACCTAGAACGGTGCATCGGAAGTGCTTGGATGCCACTTCTGGAAGTCCGTTCTAGGACTCAGAGGCCCAGACCTGCATCGAATAAGAGAACCGATTGTTCAGGTATTTTAATTCCACCACTGACCTTAGCCCAGTGTTTCTCAACCTTGACAATTTTAAGGCATGTGGACTTCAACTCCCAGAATTCCACAGCCAGCATTGCTGGCTGTGGAATTCTGGGAGTTGAAGTCCACATGCCTTAAAATTGTCAAGGTTGAGAAACACTGCCCTTAGCCACTACACCAAGTGACTCTCTGTATATAGAAATTACAAAGAAAACATGCAGAGTGGGGGGCTGTTTTGGAGCTATATGATTCCCTCCCCCTCCAAATGAATACAAGCAGCTTCCTATGGGTAACATTCAGCAGAAAGATGACTTTCCCCATCACTATAAAAAATTTTCCCCAGGAGGATCCACATGTTTTTCAGAGGATACAAAAGAATATAATAAAAACAACTGATGAAAAGCAGTCAGTTGTAAGTGGAGAGTCACCATGCCCTTTAGAAAAGATTTTTAAAGGAACTGCTTTATTTCTCTTTAAACTGCTTTAAAAATAGATTACGGAAAGGAATGTCAGGCACAAACATTTTCTGAGAAAGGATTACTTTGTAGGGAGGGTTACAATGCCCCCCTCCCATGGATATACACATCTTTCTTTTCAGACCATCTATGAAGCAGTTACAGTGCATCATTTATTTACTTTCCATTCCAGCAGGTACTCTTGAAACCTGCTGTAAAGCTTCTTATTTTAAAAGTGTCTGAGGCACATCATTTTGATGTTACCATCTCCTTGAGTGACAAATTCCACTTAAACAGCTTTATTGAGTCTATACAAAACCCTTTTGGAAAGCAAAGAACTTCCAGAAGATATCTGAAGGGCTATTAGGCCAAAGCACAGTCAAGATTATAGATTAGTGAGAGGTTATGGTAAAATATATCATGATGACCCCTTATGGTGACACTCATATTTATTTTAAGAACAAGCAAAAATGCCATCTATATTTTAGTCTCATGACAATGAACCATAGGAGGGAAAATATTAGAAAAGGGAGGGAGACAACTGTTTAGATCCAGAAAAGCAAAAGGTCTTTTACTGCCCTCACCTGGAGTAAATGAAACCAGCAAAATAAAGTTAGATTTTTAAAAATGCCAACTCTCAGAACTGAATTTGGAAAAAGATTTGGCTCAGGTTTGGAAAAGATGTGAAACAAGAACATATGCCATCTGCATATCTATTTAGCTTTACATATAGGTAACCTATCATAAGAATGGTAGATTGGAAGAGATGATAGTTGTAATCAAATTTGAAGGTGAAAATGCTAACAGTCTGAGATATGCAGATGCCACTTTTGTTGACTAAAAGTAAAGAACAAGGTGCTCATTATGAAAGTACAAAGTGAACATGGTAAGTATTAATAGTGAACATTGTAGTGAATCTACTGTTAAAGAAATAAATGTGCTCAGGAATAGACAAAATATAAAAAGAGAAATAAAGATAACTAACCTGGAATTATGGCTCCAGACATGATTATCAGGAATGTCATGGATCACAATTGTCATGAATCAGTATCAATAAAGATTAATTGCCTCCTTTAGTCAATGATCAGCAAGTAGAAATTGCCATAATTTAGCCATGCAGTATTAATTGTTGATAGATTAGGGGGAAAAAACTACCATTCCTGGCAGTTACAAAAAAAGAAGACAATGAATAAATCAATGGATAGGATCAAAGCGATTACAAGACTGCCTTGAGAGAGTTAAACATTATTCCTAGAGATCAGCTGAGATAGCAAGCATTTGTCTATTGTGTCATCAAGTTTCTATCTAATTTGTCAGGATATGTCAGTTCACAATATATGTTAGTGTAAACTACGAAGAATTGTTAAGGACAAAATATGCATTTGCCCACACACAAGCTCCTGAGTTCAATCCCAAGTAAGATGAGCGGAGGGGAGGGGGGGGAATCTCCAGCTCCTGACAATCATTTAGTGAAAACTCACTAGGCAGGGATGACTAGAGCTATGTTCAACATATCTAGAAGACACTGGGCTAGCATAGACTGGCATAAGCAATATGAAAATACAAGAAAATCAAGAGAAAAAGATTACAAATAGAAAGAAATTCAAGATGCGGCCTTTCATTAAGCAAACAATATTAACACTGTGTTGGAAACTGACTTTAATATGGGCAAAGATCTAGACATTATCTTTACATAACATGATAAAAAAAAGTATTTCTACTATCTTTAATAAATTGAATTCTCAATGCATAAAGCCCAAAAGTTGCTCATCCCTGTGTTATATAGAATTATAAAAATGCAGTTCAAGATAAATATCCATGAAGCTTTTCATTAAGATACAGGCCAGTAGTTTTGTCTCATATTAACAGGCTGGCCATGCAAATTTTATTAGTAAACCAGATGGAATTTCATCTTACCTATCAAATGTGTCTTTAACTACAATCTAATCCACTTCTTTGGGTAAAAACCCCTGCTTAAAGCCATGTTTTTCTAACTTGGCAACTTTTAAGATGTTTGGACCCAGAATTTCCATCTTAAAAGTTGTCAAGTTTGAAAAACATGGCTTAAAGAGTCTTACCCATGAAAATAGATTTTCAGTTAGATTTTGTCCATCTAACCTGAGAAATTACTCTTATGAACTTTGCCTTCATTCTTAAGATTACAAAATTACATTATGCATGTCATTTGACTTGCTCATACTATACAACCCCTTCCAACATTACTGCCCTCTCCTGTTCTGTGTTTCCTAAATTCACCAGAATGCTGTATGAGGATAAAGAAGCTTTCAGCCTTGCTTCTTGTTTACTCACGGTATCCCTTCTTAGACATGCGCTCTCTCCTAGTTTCAAATTATTGTACACCCTCTGAAAATCATCTTGTTGAAGGTGAACATTCACCCTTTCGGAGTTTATACAGTATAAGGCAAATGATTATCCTTCAACAACTCTCCCAAACTGTTGAAAGTGGGCAGGTATTCCAATTTATTTTCAGATCACGCATGTGAAAAAAAGTTAGATTGAAAGTTCTGGGCTATGGGAAGATTTGAGTTTTGACTTCTCTAAAGTTCAAGACTTCCAGTTCTTTCACTCAACTTAGGATGTGAGTCATTTTAAGAGTGAATGGAAGTTTTGGAAGAGGGGACCTGTCGGAGGGCCCATGGTGGAATGCCCATTAATACAGAAGGGCTTCCATTGGATACTTGAAGAACTGTAAAGCTGGGCAAATTGATAACTGCATAACCACAGACAGTTATAACTCAGGAGGCAGAATCGTTGAAGACACATAAGCTAAAGCTGTATATTCAAAAGCCATTCATTCTGAGGTGTTGATGAGTTCTCTTCCCATCATAGGAACATGAGGGTGCAGAGGCGAGTGTTTTTGGTCCCCCGCTTTTTCGAATTAGATTCAGTTTGTGGGAGTCTCGCCATATAAACAGGCCCAGCAAGAGAGCCTGTGCTTTGCGGCCGAGGCAGCTGATCCACACCAACGCGTGGCTGAAGAGTGCCTGGTTGGCTTCTCCAAGGACCGCTGCTTCCTGCTCGCAGACGATGGCCCGAAACCCCAAGAACACATGACGGGGTCTATAGACGCGGCCTGGGTCAGCTCCTCCTCAGGAAGGTTTGTGGAAAAGGCCATCCTGCGGCCGCTGTCACCCACAACACAGAAATCCTCTCCCTGCCTTTTTGCCACGGAACTGCGGAGATGGCCGCTGCTTGTCTGACAGACGAGAAGTTGAAATCAGATACTGAAAGTGTTGCCTAGAAAAGGGCTTTTCAACCAGTGGTACGGGTACCACCTGTGGTACATTGGCACCTGGCAGGAGGTTCGCGACCATCCTAGAAAAGTGGTAGCAGGGGAGGGGAATGAGCTGAACCGGTGGCAGCACTGCACAAGCCTGAGCAAGAGATGGCTGGAGCTGCAGGGCTGTCAGGGCTCAGCGGAAGCACCAGGATCAGTGCCGCTTTCCAGCTGATTGGTGCTTCTTCGGGGCTGTCAGGGCTCAGTGGAAGCACCAGGATCAGCGCCAGGTTCCAGCTGGAGCTCAGCGCTGATCCTGGCACTTCTGCTGAGCCCAGAAGAAGCGCTGATCAGCTGGAATGTTGCAGCATCTCCAGGATCTTGTGATTTCCATTCAGAAGCTTGGCAACTGATTCATATTTATGATGGTCACAGTGTCCCAGGGTCATATGAAGTGACCAAAATCTGCTGCAACCACCCAGCAGACAGGGGGAATAAAAATCAAACCCTCCCCCACCCCACCTCCACTGCCAATCCCCAACAGAAATGCTCACAAAAATGAAAACCTCGAACAGGAGGAAGAGTGCCGCTGGGTGGGCTGTGGCTTCGCGGGCACTTTTTTCAGTGCCATTGTAACTTCGAACAGTCATTAGGCAAACTGTTGTAAGTCGAGGACTACCTGTACTTTATCACTTTTTTCCTTTTTTTTTTTTTTTGGTCATCACGTTTTTGACACCTTGCTAGGCGACTGGTGGTACTCGGATATTGCCATATCCTAAAAGTGGTACAATGGGTGAAAAGGTTGAAAAGCCCTGGCCTAGAAACTCAGGCACCGAGTCTGCATTGAGCCAGAGGAATCCTATCCCCTGAATTTGGAAGAGAAAATATTATCCTGGAAGGGTCCTTGGTGCTTTCTGGTTGTGTTCCTGCAGACATTTCATTACCCAAACTAGATAACATCATCAGTGCTAGTGACTAGCAAGCAAGCAACCAAGCTCAGAGAAGCACCAAGGGCCCTCCATTTCAACTCTGAGCTACACATATTGTCTTTTATTGGTAACAACCTTTGAAAATGGCTTTTTCTGCCTTCCCTCCACATTAAAGGGACTCATCTTTCTATAGTCTCAAAAAAGATGTTGAGACTCTAGAAAGAGTATAGAGAAGAGCAACAAAGATGATTAGGGGACTGGAGGCTAAAACGTATAAGGAAAGGATGCTGGAATTGGGTATGTCTAGTTTAATAAAGAGAAGGACGAGGAGGGAGTACTATCGTCACAAGGTTATAGAGTCCCCGACGGTGTTTCTTCTCCCTCAGTTCGATAAGAGGTTCCACGGACTTCCGTCCTGTTCTTCGTTGCCTACCTTTGATTAGTTCCTCTCTTCGTTGGATCTTGATTCCTCTTTGAAGGACTGTCAATCTTGTTAATTGGTCACCTTGTTGGACGGAGGTCTTCGCCAGAATACTCCAACACTGGAAGTTTTTAAGAAGAGACTGAACAGCCATTTGTCTGAAATGGTATAGGGTTTCCTCCCTGAGCAGGGGGTTGGACTAGATGATCTCCAAGGTCCCTTCCAATTTTTTTTTTTTTATTATTATTATTATTATTATTATTATTATTATTATTATTATTATTATTATTATTATTATTGTTATAGTACAGAAACAAATGACACATACGTTTTATAGGTGATGGCTCAGGAAGCAACAATAAAAAATATTGATTAAAGCAATGATAAAAAATATTGATTACACATGAGAAAAAACATATGTTTCATCTTTATAGTTTTTGCATGTTAAAAATTGGCTAAAAAGAAAGCATGGTCGCTTGAACTTCAGAAGGAAGCATGGCTGCCATGCCAAAGTACTAATATCAGCTTTGTTAAAAAGGTTAGCAATGAAGCCTAAAATTCTAAGTAGCAGAAGCAGGCTGCCACATTTTCTCAGAATTCTTCCTGCTGTTGAATATTCCCATAAATGGCATCCATGTAGAATCCTTGGAGATAGTTTTCTTAGCATGGAAACGTAAAGGGAACTCCTGACTCTTAGGAATGCTTTGCTTACCTGCAGCTGCTAAAGTCAAACCAAACCTTGTCTCTTGGAACTGAGCTTCATTTTATTTTTCCCTCTATTCCCTTTGAGGACAAGAGGAAATGAGCAAAGTTGTGGAGTAGGGTTGGGCGTCAGCGTTAGTGACTGGTCTAGACAACAGAGTTGACATTTCACTGGTTGACATCTTCAGAGGCAAGGTAGCCTCCTATGCAGATCACAAACAACTGAGCAGGATTGTCTAGGCTCCTGTCTTTATGGTCAGGAACAGAACAGAAACCTAGTCAATCTCTATCAATGACAGTTGTCAGAAGGTCTGTTGTTTAGACTACTGTCTTTTAACTCAGATGTCCAACACTCCCCAACAGATATTGGCCATGAAAGCCTATAGTAGAATATTGACCAAAGCTTTAATTGCAAAAGGAACTGCAATTTATTTGGGACTATAAGGAGCTACAGGAAGGCCTGGAGGAACGTTGTCCATGGGGTTGTGATGTGTCGGACACGATTTCGCAACTAACAACAAGAAGAAGAAGCTAATCTTCATATCTTGGAGTTGTACTTAGCAGCAATTATCAAGAATCTTTAAAAATAGATATTTCTGAGACAATGAAGATTGAACTTAGGCTTTCTATATATAAATCATGTGTTCCAATTTGTCCCTAACATACCTTTCACAGGAGCTGGTGGGAGATCTTTAAATAAACCAGGAGCTGTGAGCTAGACTGGAATGCTGAAGAAAAAACAAAGCAAAGTGAACTGTTTATTTGAGGCAAAATAAAAAACAAAATTGGAGGTCTTACAAAGTTGTGAAAATTGAGCTCAACTGGGAGATTGTTACTTTTAGTCATGTAGACAAGAAAGGATATATGAATAATAAAACATTTCGGGGGGGGGGGGGACAATCCAGTATCAGAGCAGGGTTGGATACAGCTTATTTTGCTATTGGGATTTTTAAAGAAAACATGTATGGAAACTATGTGGACTAGCAATTTTAACAAGAAAATTGACAGAACCATTCTTGGCTATCAGCATCAGTTGGTTAAATAAATTCAGTTTGTCCAGTGGCCTATGTCATTGCTCAGTCCATGCCACTCCTCCACGGTCACCATTCTCTTTCTTGAAGTAGTTACCAGTATGGCTTGCCTAAAACACAGCAAAGCAAAAGGTAAATGCAAATTTAAATTACCGCCTTTCCCCCCTTAATTGATTATATGTCATTAAGTCAGTATTGATGACCACATAGATAGATTTTCTCTAGGATGATTTGTTCCCAACATGGTGTGCCCATCACCTGGTAATTAAGTCCATCTGTGTGTTACCATTAGTGGTAAAGAAAATTAAAGTTACATATTTTATAAATAAAATAAAATTGCAACTTTCTCTTTGAAAAAGAGAAAGTTGCAATTTTATTTTATTTATAAAATATGTAACTTTAATTTTCTTTACCATTATTAGGCCATTATTAGTGCAAAATTTTCCTTGATTGAGATGCTATATACATGATGAA
The DNA here is from genome assembly GCF_001527695.2 of Protobothrops mucrosquamatus. NCBI lineage: Eukaryota > Metazoa > Chordata > Lepidosauria > Squamata > Viperidae > Protobothrops > Protobothrops mucrosquamatus. The sequence continues at coordinate 103,542 of NW_015387193.1, read as the reverse complement.
TATTAAGAGAGAAATGAAAAACAAAGTTCAAGCCCATTGTCCAAAGCAGTAGTTTTATTTTATTTTTACTTGTATACCATTTTAAAAGATTCATTTTCAAGAGAGTCCCCAATTACTATCAAAGAGTTGGTAACGTGGGAAACGACAAGCAGACCCAAATACTATATACCTGCTTGTAGGAACATGACACTGAACATTCAGACCAGTTGTGCTTATAAGAACATTCTGGCTGTATCAAGTAATTATATCCAGCTGCTCCATTGCACCTGCACTTAAAATAAGGTGATTACCAAATTGCTTTGTTTGCCTAACAGTTTATAAATAGACTTGTATTTACTGTACTCCATTTCTCCATTTCTCACAAGTCATCTGGCCAGCAGGGGACTCTATTGTATTTGTAATATGCATGCATAGCCCTCATGCTTTTCTCTTTCAAGATAAACATTGCGAAGAGCACAGAAAAGAAGCAAGAAAGAAGTTAAAGGTACACAATAAAGAAAGAGTTAAAACAACTTTATTCCAACACCATTCACTATACATCTTCCTATTTTTCTGTCCTAACAATCACTGTTTCTACCACAGTGGTTCTCAACCTTTTTAATGCCGTGACCCCCAACCGGTCGTAAGTCGAGGACTAAACCGGTTGTAGGTCGAGGACTAAACCGGTCGTAAGTCGAGGACTACCCAACCGGTCGTAAGTCGAGGACTTTCCCTGCCCGGGAGCGCCATGCATGGGTGGTTCCGCCCCCTGCGCCGGCCGAGGCGTAGCTGGCAAGCGGCAGAGACGGAGCAGGCCGACCACCAGCTGGCCCAGCCCAAGGGAGGTAAGGCACCCGCCGGAAAAGGGGAAAAAAATGGCGGACAGCCTTGCTTGGCGACCCCCATGAAATGGTCGATCGACCCCAAATGGGGTCGCGACCCATAGGTTGAGAACCGCTGTTCTACCATGTCCGTACAGCATCCATATTTTTGTTGCTTTCACTTCTCATCTTTCTGAATTTCTCTCCTCTGTCCTGTCACTTGATCTTCCTCTTTTTCTCAATTCATCCACTCTTCCTCATAATGATTTGATCCTCATTTATTTTCTCTATTAGCAAATTAACTCTGTACATCTTTGCTACTAGTCACTGAATCCATATTCATTTATTCATTCATTCTTAATCCTGTATCTTACCTTATCGTAGACATTAAGCAACACATTACCTCTGCATTGATTTGGAAATGATCCACTTTGGCAATTATTTTCCTCTCTATTTCTGGTTCCTAATGTCCTTGTTTAATAGAGTGTTTTTAATTATCCCCATTTCATATCCCGGAAATGTTGTATTATTCATTTATGTGGGCTGTCCCCGTTTGCCTCTACTGCATCAATAATTACCCACAAACAATTCAATTTGTTCTAATTCCTATCTTCACATAATTGCAATATATTCTACAAATATTTGAGCTGATCATTTACCTTCCGCTTGCATCTTTGTTAACAAATGGAGTTCACTGTTCTGCTCAAGGTAAAGCATACACTGCAATCTGTTTGAAATAAAGAACTTTTTTTTTTAAATAACCTTTTATAAATATACCAAAGTCCCTTCAATAACTGCACAACTGCACTTTGATACAAATTCACCAGGAAATAAATCTCATTGGTCTCAAGTTAATTTTAAAGTATAAAATTATAGGAACTGAAAAAAATGGCCTGCAGATTACCCATCTCAAGTAGATGTGGTTCTAGCTCACCCCCTAAAGATAAACTGCTCATCTCTGTCCTTCAGATATTTGTCATTTCTTCTGCCTCTACACCCTCGTATTTTCATTATAACTGAAATAGATTGTTTTATTCATAATGTCCAGCCTGATCTATAAAATAGCAACAACTGAACAAATACAACAAAATGAAGCAAAACCATTAAAACAACATGGTGGGAGAACAGCTAAAATAATACAATGCTGAATCAAAGATGTTTTTAAAATTGAGAAAAACTTTTGTCTCAAGTAGTTGGATTTATATATCATACGTGTCTTGCTTTAGTATGTTGTGATGTATAGATTCAACCACGGTAATTAGTAAATTGCAACCTGTTTAGTACAGTATGAAAAGCCAGCAATTATTTATTCATTAAAACCACGGTTAAATCAACCATGATTTGGTGATATGCAACGCATATTATTGAAAGGCTACAAGAATATATGGGGAAAGTAGGAAGATGAAGGAGTATTTAATTATTTAAAAAAATAATAAAAGCAGGATAAACATAAATAATTTAAAAAAATGATTCTCCCTTAAAAAAAAAACTTTTCCTAACACCATTTTCCATTCGATGCATTTTCTACTTGGCAGTGATTTCAGTAGAAAAAAAAAAAGAGCTATCAAAGAGGATCTTACTGCAGTACATACGTAGGCAAAGAGATAGGATCTATATCTGAAATTTAAAAAATACCCTGGAAAAATAATGTAACAGTTTGCAAAAATATTTTTCCTTATCTTTGAAATAGTGCGCAGGGAGAGAATTCAAGGTTCTCCCTCTCAAATTTCTATCCTATTATATCATGCTTGGAAAATATAATAATTTAAATGTAATATCTCATGACTTTGTGAGTGCTGCAACAGTCATAAATCTGCAAAGCAGTCATAAATCACTTTTTTCAATGAGGTGTGTAACTTTGAACAATCACTAAATGTAAGTCAAGGACTACCTATACCATGTTGATGCATTACAACATCCTAGGTCAGGGGTAGGCAGCCTTGACTCTTTTATGACTCGTGGACGTCAACTCCCAGAATTCCTGAGCCAGCTATGCTGGCTCAGGAATTCTGGGAGTTGACGTCCACGAGTCATAAAAGAGCCAAGGTTGCCTACCCCTGATCTAGGTTCTTGGAAAGAACTGGATGTTTATGGAGGCTTTTACCAGCTAAGGAACTAGCCTCTGTGAGTTTACATTTTTGCATATATAAGAATATGTTAAACTTGTAAAATAAATGTTTGCAGTTCTTTACATGTGGTCATATCCTCAGAGCATCCTGCCTTGGTTACCAAAATCACCCTTGGATTCCATTCTAAATCTAAATCCAATAATGGACTATAAAATTAATAGTAATGTATTTAAATGTTCTACCAATATCCCGAACTATTTCCCAAGTTTATCTGAAAATATGTTACAGACTGCTAACATCTCATTGTTTTTGTTAACCTAAAATGTTCACCTCACTGAGAACATTTTGTATCACAGGAATTGAATTAAAGTAGTATTTGCATAACAAATATAATTTAGAAAGTTTGAACAAACCTAATACCAATTTCACCTTTCTTATCAGCTTGAAAGAGACACGGTAATCTAGACCTAATCTTCTTTGTCTCTCCACATATATAATCATTTAGAAGTTCTTGAGAAATTGGTAAGCAAACTGCAAGAAAGGTCAAAATTGCTCAATTGGGATATACTAGGATTCATTTTGTCCTCTAAAAATGCATTGCACATTATTTTATTATTGTTTTGTTTCTGGAAAAACATTTCTAAGGACACATTTGAAAGAGCAAAAACAAATGGGGAAGAATATCTTATCTCCTTTACCTTTCTGATATATTGTGAGGTATTCTTTTCTTGGGCTAATTATTATTGAAAAGTAATGATTTTATTGTGTTTTTATTCTTCTAGTTAGTAGTCTGTCGGACAATATTTCTTTGTTCATTTATTTATATAATTAATATATTGTACTGTCAGTTACAAAAGTCCTTTGATAATTTTCTGTTCACATTATAAATACTGTAAATAAATACATAGTCGTTGTCTGGGATGAATTTAACAATCCTTATATTACAATAATGAAAAAGTATGTTTGTTTTCTACTCCAATACGATTCGATACACGTTTATCCAAAATTTCTGTTGCTAAGTGAAACAGTTATTAGGTGAATTTTGCCTCATTTTATGACCTTTTTGCCACAGTTGTTAAGTTAATCACTGCAGTTGTTAAGTTAGCTACGCATTTGTAAAGTCAATCTGGCTTTCCCATTGACTTACTTTGTCAGTAGGTCACAAAAAGTGATCACATGATCCTGGGACACTGCACATTTATAAACATGAGTCAGTTGCCAAGCGTCTGAAGTTTGATCATGTAACCATGGGGACGTCGTATGTGTGAAAAATGGTCATAAGCCACTTTTTTTAATGCCACTGTGACTTTGAACGGTCACTGAATGAACTGTTGTAAGTCAAGGACTACTTGTATTGAAGCAGCAGGGCCTGGAGAAAAGCATCACTCATGAGATATTGGAGAACAGAATTGTCTGTGCCAACCCTTTGAACTGCTACATCAAATGTGATTTACAAAATTCCTGTTTTCAGTGTTGAAATAAGATTAATATTCTAGTGCATATATAATTTCTGCATATAGATTAATGTGATAGCCACTATAACCTTCGTGAACTGCTTGATTTACCTCAGATTAGAAGTCATTCAAGGAAAGTTTCAGGGGAAAATATTAACATATTTCTGTTGGGAGATTATACAGCACCTTACTTGATCAATCAATCAATCAACCAGAATAGAGCTAGAAGGGACATAGGAGGTCTTCTAGTCCAACTCCCTGCTCAAGCAGGAGACTCGATACCATTTCAGAAAGGTGACTGTCCATTCTTTTCTTTAAAAGCTCCAGTGATGAAGCCCCTACAAGTTCTAAAGGTAAGCTGCTCCACTGGTTAATTATTTTCACTGTTAGGAAGTTTCTCCTTAATTCCAGGTTGCTTCTCTCTTTGATTAGTTTCCATCCATAGTTTCTTGACATACTTTCTGGTGCTTTGGAATATACGTTGACCCCTTCTTCTTTGTGGTGGCCCCTTATGGAACTAATGGAGCTTCTTCCTTCTAGAAATTAAGCTGGCTACTTCCTGAATGCTTTTAAAGCCTGAATTTTCCAAAGGGGGAATTATTGTGATTGTTCCTAACCAGATGTCCTTTTTTATTATCAAGGGCTATTATTATTATAATTAAATGTTGTGTTTTAATATGGGTGCTTTCCTTGGTTTTTAGTATGTTGTAACCCACTGTGAATATTTGCCAATGTACAAATACATAAAGGAATTAATAAGTAAAATACATCTGGTGCTAGCCCCAAATAATGGTAGGGTTTGTGTTTTGTTTTTTTTTGTAATATGAGATATCTTATTATATATGTATATCAGAATTTTTATTCACTGAAAAAACAGGATCTGCTAATCAATGGGAAACATATTAACACCTATATAATATGCAACTTAAATGCTTGTAGCTGTAGGATAAAAAGCAATAGAATCATTTCTGTATTATAGAAATTAATCCTGCTTCATACTTCCTAGATTATCTTTCGCTATAATTCTGTTGCCCTTAATGCAATAAAACAAGTTTACTGAATTGAGCTCTCTTTGTACTCTGATCATCAGGGCGTATTAGAAAGATGCAGAAGTACTGTTTGTCCTATGACTTAACCCAATACGACTGATATTTTTTAAACTGATAGTCAGTGCAAGGTCAGGGGAGCTAGAAGAAATTAGAGGCAATGTAGACCAAGAAAAGAGCTATTTTTCTTTCACTCCTAATTAACAAAACTGCTTTCTTCTGTTGCACTCAGAAACTTTTAATATTGCTATGGCTTGAAGTTTTTTTTTTTTTTTCAGATGAGTCGTGTTTACCAAAATTTAGCTTTTCCGCTAAGAGCAGGGTGGAAATTGTGAGAGCCAGCTACTCTTGACATGTTTGTTATCTTTTGCATTCAGGTCCTTCAAACAAGCAAGTCAGCTTTATTGCAAATGGTTACTGGAAGAAATTGCTTCATAGGGCAAGTTATCCTTTCATAGGTTTTTCTGGCAGAGGTAAGTGAGAAACATCTAGTGTTAAAAATGCAATGAATGGGTGCCAGCAAATTCAGGAAACACTCCCACTAGGGCTCGGAAGAGGCTGTCCTCCTTGTGTCTCAGCCCCACCTATTTTCACCCACTAAACGCCACATGATCTCTTAAGCTGCCCCTGCACAGTTTAGAGAATAAGTTCAGTTCTCCGAAGTCTACAAACTCACACTGGTTAAGCACTACCTCTCCTGTGTTTGGCGGTTCTGGAAGCAACAGACACAATGCTGCCAAAATTTAACAAGTGGCTGCCTCTTCTATTTTTCTTCTTTTCAACTTGTACTGCAGTAAGTTTACCTGGGCAGGGTATGGATCTATGTAAAATATGTAGTCACCAAAATATCATAATCACTGAAACACCATGTTGTTGTTTTTTTCTTTTATTCAGTATTTTGCCACGCGTGAAAACTGCTGTATCTTGGATGAACGATTCGTAAGTCAATATCTGTGTTATTTTTGCAGTCCTTTCTAATGAGGTGGTTATTATAGATTGTTAGCTGTAAACATGAAGTTCTTACTAAAGTGCATGATTCTTTTTAGACTAACAACTGACAATCCACTATAGGCGTATTACTCATCTTGTTTTCATTTGTCCTGTGTTTAGACTTTTATTTATTGCAAATCACTTTATTGTACCACATCAACTCATGTGGATAGAAAAAAAACTCTTACTGTCAAGCTATAAAACATTTCTTGTTAGTTGATAAGATTTTAAAAAATTCTCTTTTCCTTTAGGGCAACTTTTGTCCTACAACATGCGGCATTGCAGATTTCATAGCTAGATATCATTTGGATGTTGATCGAGATTTGCAGAACCTTGAACAAATGATGGGGGACATTTCTAATTCTTCAGGAGTAACTGACAATTTGATACGCCATATCCGACAAGAGCATGCCTCACAGCCAGCAGCTCAGTCAAGTGAGAATCAAAGGCTACCATAAAGAGTTTTACTATCTCAATTATTTACTTTGGTATCCATAATGTTTTATGCATCCTCTGCTTTTTTCCCCCTACAGATGTAATTCCAGGTTATACACAGAAGTCCAGACAAATCATTGATGAAATTATTAGATATGAAAACATCGTTGTGGGCTATGAAAATACAGTACAGTAGGTTTAATTATTTTTTTTCAGTGCTGAGAATGCAAAAACATTTTGTGAATATAATTAAAGGGTTTCCATCTATTGTTCCAACAGAATTTCTGCTGATGTATAAAAAGCAATGCTTTCTTCCTTTCTTCACGTTTTCCATGTCGTATTAGTTGCCTATTTTAAAATCAGGCATCAGGGAAAGTTAAACTGTTTATATTGTAGTTTATACTACAGTATGTACTTAATTGGAGAGGTAAATATGAATAGAGCCAGACTACACCAGACAGTTCTTGTTCATCTAAAAGAAGCACAGAGCTTGCTTTGTATTTTAACTAAAGCAGAATTACTTACTTTTAAAATAACCTTTATATTTTACAAAGGATAAAGAATAGCAAAAATGCTGAGAGAATATCTGTTTATTATCACACTATATACATGACTTACTTATCTAGCACGCCTTATCCATGTAGCAATCCTTTGGGGTAGGGAAGGAACAAACTTGGCATTCTCCAGATATGTTGAATTTTAGCTCCCAATATTCTCCTTTGTTGGCTACAATGGTTGGGACCTCTTAAAGTTATAGTTACCAATTTTTAATAATTTTCAGGGTCCCCGAAACAGCATAAGAGAGAATAATTTATCCATTTTAGAGCCTTTCTAATTTCCTTAGTTTGAATTATATCTTTATATTTCCATTTTTTCATTATAACTACTGGGCCTTCCTTGTGTAATGTGGGAAGAAAAATAGTATACAAACAGAAAAATAATGGTAGAGTGCCTCATGTAAGCATATATACAGGAGCTGATCTCCACATTGTTAGTCCCATTCAGGAATTCTCTGGTTAAACAATGAATACATAAAGAGGCAAGGATTATTTTAGAATCCCACCTCAATCTGTAAATTCAGTGGATAGATGATATAGGGCAATGCATACTCATATTTTCCCTTCCATTTCTTTCATTCCTCACTGCTTTCTTTCATAGAAGGAAAGGCCATCATATGTGAGTTTCAAGTGCTTCTATGATAAATCTATATTATATTTTTTAAACTCCAGGCAATTGACAAACATACTGATATCAAACAATAACAAGATTCAGTCACTAAAGCAGAAAACTGCTCAGCTCGAAGCACAATGTCAACAGCCATGTAAAGACACTGTTCAGATACAAGAATTAACTGGAAGAGGTAAGAGTAACAAGCTGTTTACTAACACTAAATTCTATCCATTTTTCTCTGAAGAACTGTTTACCAAGCCAAAAGTACATTTTGATCCATATTCATTATAATCTAATCTGCAATTGATTTTTTAAAAGCATTTCTTTAACATATTACAAATTAACAGAAATAATTTGTTGATTTATCTGTTTTAGGTTAAATTTATTTTTTGAGAAGATATTAAATTAATAGCAATTAGACATAAAGGCAAAATCTTAACAAAACAAATTTGAAAGGTGCTTTATTTATTTTTAAAGTGACAGAAATGTTGATTTCAGTGGAGATTTAAGCTGTAGATGTTACTGCTATAATTATCTTTTGACCTCAATTCCAAGCATGCTTATTAATAGAACAATTCATTTGGTATTAGTTATATTCTTCATTTTAATAGTCAAATATCTTTAGAACTAGAATTTTGGATATTATGATCTGATGTATTATGTTAAATTAATGGCATTTAAAATTATTGTCAAATGGAAGTCATCCACAAATAAGCCGCTAAGAAACTGTGTATGCAAAAGCATTTTAACTGTGGCTTCAAATGTTGTGAAAAGCATGTTGGTATAAGGATAATGCAAATATTCTATGTAGAAATGTGGTTTATCATGACTGCACGCATATCATATTATGCTCCACTAAATGTTCCCTCTAGGTTGTAATAAGTTGTAAACGGGAGAAATATTAATTGTATTTAGCTCATTTAATTTCAAATTAATTACATGTAAATGAAATAAAAGCACTGATTATTGCCTTTGAACTACTCACTTCCTGGTCCTAGAAGCACCAATTTCTTAATTATTAAGTATGACTTCCAACATGTCACTCAAAGGCTGATAAAGGCCAAAAGAAGTTGGTCCTTCCCCCCCCCCCCCCATGGATTCTCATCAACAGCAGATGAGAAGCTAACAGAAGATAATTGTTTCCATAACTGTTAAGGCTAAAGATAGGAAACATAACATTGCTACTGGTCACTGGTTGAGATGGATGGCTATAGAAACTGGATAAATAAGTAAGCAAGCAAGTAAGTGAGTAAGTAAGTAAGTAGGGGAAGAGTCGCAGAACCTAGAGTGGAGTTACAAGAGAGATCAGCCTACATAACCATAGGTGAACTAAGTTCAACACACACACACACACCCAATTCCATTGACCCTATCTAACTCCTAGTAGATGTTAATTGTTAGTTGAGAATATTCATGTGCATATGTAGCATTAAATATGTAGCATTAAATCAGTTTAATTGGACCTTCACATGTGGACCTGATCTTTTGTGCCTCACAAATATTTGTTAATGCTTTTTTTAAAAAAGTATCTTAGGACAATGGCCTAGGCTAGGACACTTTTTTCCAGCTCCAGTTTTCTAAGTTTGCTGTGAAGATCAATGAGGTGCCACTTTCAGACGAAATATTAAAGTTCAAAAACAGATCTATGTTCATATCTGTTGAAACAAAATAGAAACTAGTTTTATAATAATGAAGTATCAAAAAAAATATACTTTATAATTCTGCTCACTTTGCTTTACTTATTCCCATATCAGCTTTTGTGTAGGACTACCAATAATTCTTGAATGGGCTTCCTATAGAAGTCATAGCCATGAGGACTAATGGAAATATTTGCAGACATGTTCTAGACATATTAGCCATCAGGCCTTATTGATCTATATTGGCTAGTTTCACATAACATGCTTCATCACAAATACAGTTGCTATTTCCATAACATACTAAGGTGCGGAAATAAACCAAGTTATAGCTTCTTCCTTCCTTCAGTATGCTAAGGCAAAGATTGGTTCCCATTGTTTTGAGCTAAACTATCATTTAAAATAAAGAAGGTTTTTATTAATTAACAATGAATATAGTGGATTGCAGTTTTTACTAGCCACTTCTCTCTTACATGTTAATTATAGATTGTCAAGACATTGCTAATAAAGGTGCCCGGCAGAGTGGGCTGTACTTCATAAAACCCCTGAAAGCCAAGCAACAGTTCCTGGTGTACTGTGAAATCGACACTCTGGGCAACGGGTGGACAGTTTTACAAAGGGTGAGCATATCACAGAAAATAAATTACAACAAAGGAGCGCCGGGTCCAATAACATATATAATCTTTCTCTGTCTTCTGTTTTATTTACAGAGGCTTGATGGCAGTGAAGACTTTAACAAAAACTGGATTCAATATAAGGAAGGATTTGGACATCTGTCACCAAATGACAATACAGAATTCTGGTTGGGAAATGAAAAGATTCATTTAATAACTACGCAGACTACAGTTCCATATGCCTTGAGAGTAGAGATGGAGGATTGGGCTAATCAAAAAAGGTATAGATTTCTTTATCAGCTCAAGGTTCATAGCTAACGTAACGGTGATCGGCAAAAATGGCTAGTTTAGCTACCTGCACTTTACAGGTAGTAGTACGATAAGATCACTGCAACTTGTAATGCTTCTACAAGCTAAACATATTTCAAATCCATTCAAATTAGTGGAGCTTGAATTGCTTTTAGCCTTATAATATTACCTAGGTTAGGGGTCCCTAACCCCTGGTCCGTGGGCCAGTACCGGGCCGTGGCATGCTAGCAACCAGTCCGCACAAACAAGAAAGCCCCATCCACAGGATGCAAGCAGCACACAAAACCACACCCCCTCTTTCCACGTAACCGGTCCCTGGTGCCCAAAAGGTTGGAGACCTCTGATCTAGGGTTAGTTTGCTTCAGCAGTTTCAAATATATAGTTGTTTGTTTCAGCAGTGTCTGCAGCAAGAATGATCATATTTTCCCCCCCATTATTTGCTTGCCTATGTATATCCTGTGTATTTGTACAACTCCTGAAATTAATCTTTCAGGAACGAGTGCAAACCCTTGAAATATTTGCATCAGGTCGCACAACTGAATGGCCAAGAAATAAAAGGCCACAAGAAGTTAATAGTGATTTTCTTTTCTTCTCTCCCCCCCCCACAGCTATGCAGATTATGCCCATTTCAAGTTGGGAAATGAAGCTGACAAATACCGTTTGACCTATGCCTTCTTTGCTGGGGGTGAAGCTGGGGATGCCTTTGATGGGTTTGATTTTGGAACTGATCCGAGTGACAAATTTTTTACTTCTCACAACGGCATTCAGTTTAGCACGCATGACAATGATAATGATAAATTTGAAGGCAACTGCGCTGAACAAGATGGATCTGGGTGGTGGATGAACAAATGTCACGCTGCCCATCTGAATGGCAAATATTATCAAGGTAACATTTGGAAGTTTCCCACGTACACAATGTGATCTCTGAATGAAACATTTCCCATACACCTGCTTTCTGTCTTTCCCAGTAGTTTTTTACTGAGGTGGTATAGATAACACTAACATGTAGCCTTTCTTCATACCATTTTTGTCTTTTTCCACAAAATATCATTAAGGAGGAAAAGTGGAGGAGGTTAGTTGAACAATGTCTTTTGATATCTTCCATGTCAAGTATTTTAAGTAGGTTTTAGTTCAAGTCCTCCTTCCCCTTTTGAAAAAAGAGAGCTAATTGTCTGCAACATAAATATCTTGCTTATTAGACCTAAATTGAACATACATATTAAAAGATCAACCTGATTTAATCCCACGGAACTTCTAAATAAGCATAAAAACATAAGGAGCAGATTGAATATGTCTTTGCTGGTTTGGACCTTGGCTCTCAGGGACAGTCACATTGCCATCAAGGTTAATAGCCATTGATCCTTGTGACTTTCATGAACTGATGCAGTCCTTTTTTGGGGGGGGGAACCAGCCAAACTGGTAGCCAGCACATCTCATGATAGCAAATTCCAACTTTGGATCATAATTCATGCAGAAATGTTAAAAGAAACACAATGTCTATAGCAGTTTGATATCATTCATGTTGTACTTAATAACAGAGTAAATGAAATTACATAATGCTCACCTAGCATGGTCTTAAAATTACTACTTATCTATGCATCTCAAAGCTATGTAAAAGTATTTCTTGGGTCAATTATGTTTTACATTTTTTTTCACATTGTAGGAGGTGTTTATAGCGAGAAAGATGCTGGTCCAAATGGCTATGACAATGGCATTACCTGGGCAACTTGGCGTGATCGATGGTATTCCATGAAGAAAACAACTATGAAAGTCATTCCTTTCAGCAGACTTACAATTGTAACAGGGCAGCAAAGTGGAGGAGCAAAAGATGTTGAACTCTCACACCGTGGAGACATTTAGAAAGATAAAAACAATTGCCTATGTAAAGGCAACAATGAACATAAACACTTTTTGTTCTTATATCCTATGTAAAAATGTCAGAGCTGTTGAACTTTGAATATATTGTTTACAATAAAACTGCAGATTCATGACAAAAGGCATATTTTTAAGAAAAAAAGATCATCTTAAATTTTCTGATAAACATATATATGACATTATTAATCATGTAAGTTCTGGTGGTGTCCACTACTTTAATTGGCTTTAAAAGCAGATGCTATAAATTATTGAGATTGGTTTAAAACTTTGTCATATTTAGAGGACATCAATTTAAATCAATAGCCTTTATGTATGTCGTGACTAATTTAAATCTCACTGCTATCATTGTTTGGTTCCCACAATGAGCAAACCCACAGCATATTTAGTCATGTCCAACAGCAATTGGCTGGATGTATGCTATAAATCATGGTTAATAAACTAGAGCAGTTAAGTGCACAAGAGCCAAAGCCAAATAAACTAGTTTATGACTTAGACAAAAATTTGCACCTAGCCATTTAAACCTATAACACCTTTGTCTTGTCCAGTCATATCATGAGGAAAATGAGTTCTGCTGATAATCTGGCTTCATTAAGTGTAACTTCTTATAAACACAAAGAAATTTAAATTAGGAATGTGGTTACTGTTTGCTGAGGATGTCAGATACACAAATAAAGATCTTCATGGAATCCTATTTATAGATATTAAAAACCCAATATTTTTCTCAGGAAAAAAAAATACAAGTGTTTGTTTTCATTTTTATTGCAAGTTAGAGATGCTTTTAAAAAATAAGATGGAAATGAAGCTAAACTCAGTTTAGCCCATAGTTTTCTCTGTCACTAGAATAAAAGACAGTCATTATCTATTTTTTGCACACATTGCATAAATATATGTGTGTACAGTTGTGTAGACTTTACATTAAGTTTTGAAAAACTGAATAGCTGATTGGTGTAGTAGTTGGCAGGTCAAAAATCTGAATCCTGATGTTTTCTGCATTGTCTCACAGTATTTACAAGTATGATATTGTGATTTCCATGTGCGAGTAAATCTCCTACACAATGCAGAACTGTACTATATATCCACCATCATTTCTAGTTATTTTGCAATGTGTCTTATAATGAATCAATTTAATGTGTTGCTAATGGCTTCTCAGCTGCCATAAAAAACATAGCAACATTAATTTTGCTATGTGACCCATATTTTTAAAAATGACTAATAAAACAGTTGCACATTTTACAGTGGCTTAATAATAATAATAATAATAAAGTTGGAAGGGACCTTGGAGGTCATCTAGTCCAACCTCCTGCTCAAGCAGGAAACCCTACACCATTAGGGACAAATGGCTGTCCAGTCTCTTCTTAAAAACTTCCAGTGTTGGAGCACTCACCACTTCTGGAGGCAGGTTGTTCCACTGGTTAATTGTTCTAACTGTCAGGAAGTTTCTCCTTAGTTCTAGGTTGCTTCTCTCCTTGATTAGTTTCCATCCGTTGCTTCTTGTCCTGCCTTCAGGCACCTTGGAGAATAGCTTAACTCCCTCTTCTTTGTGGCAGCCCCTGAGATATTGGAACACTGCTATCATGTCCCCCCTCGTCCTTCTCTTCATTAAACTAGACATACCCAATTCCAGAAGCTGTTCCTTATATGATTTAGCTTCTAGCCTGACATTAATTCTCTACTGCTTTTCATCCTGGTTTTGTGCAAAACCATTTGGAACCTACTGCAGTGGTGGGATTCAGCCAGTTTGCATCAGTTCAGTAGAACTGGTAGCTAATTTTTGGTTCCCCAGGCCCAGAATGGACTTCTGGAAGCGGCATTCACACAGAGAACCGGTTGTTCACATATTTGAATCCCACCACTGACCCATTGTTGGAGGCATCTCTCTGGCTCTGGCTGAGCTGACAGCTTCCTCATGCCTGATCATGCTTGCTCTTGTAGAAGACACTTCTACTAGGACTGTCATCAAAGATAAATACTAGTATCCATTATATTCACTATTTTACTATATTATCAGGCCTATATGCGTTAAAACATGTATAATTGATTGACTATGAGAAGGAGGGAGGGAGAGATATGCAACCCCCTCCCTCCAGCTAACTCATTGTTTCAGAAGCATTGGTATCAATTCAGGTCATCAACCTGTTGCCAAGTGAGGTAAAATTCAATGGCGATCCTCAGCTGTGGTTCCCTAACAGTGATACAATTAACAGGAATAAAACAAAGTTTTCAAAACTTCATTTGCAAATATATTTATTTCAAAACTATATGCAAAAACATAGAATGGGTTGACCTATTTGTGCTAAACAGGTCTACATTTGGTCTTCTGCCCTTCTGCATTTCTCACCTCTTGAGAAAAAGAATTCCTCCAAGAAAGACTTCACCAATGGATAGATGTTATTAAAGGGAAACAGTCCCAAAGGGAAAATGGAGCCATACCAAGTAGGAATTTATAGTTACCAACAGTATTTTGAAGTGAATTCTGAAAACTATTGGCAACCAATGTAACCTCAACACAGGTATTTTAGTATGAATGCAGCTTCCATCAGCCAGCAAGTAGCTGGTTGAAATCTGTCTGAGTTGCAGTTTCCAGGTAGTTTTCAAAGACAGCTCCAAATAGCACAAATTGCAATAGTCTAATTTCAAGGGGCTGGTTAACTTCAAGTCAATGTCAAAAAGATTTTCTGCTCTAAAAAGGGCTGCAACTGTTTTCTCTGTTTGTGATCAAGTTTTCAAATGGCTCCAAATATTCAGAATAGTGAAAACAAATATATACCATAAAAATTAAGGGGAATGGAAAATGAAATGGCAAATTAAATTCCATGTATGAAATAATGTGCCTTAGATCAAAAGGAAGTAAACCACCACTTAAACTTCACAACTGAGTGAACCCAGGACCTCTCGCACCCCAAGTGAGAATCATACCCCTAGCTCCTCGAA
This sequence comes from Protobothrops mucrosquamatus, assembly GCF_001527695.2. Lineage (NCBI taxonomy): Eukaryota > Metazoa > Chordata > Lepidosauria > Squamata > Viperidae > Protobothrops > Protobothrops mucrosquamatus. The sequence goes on along the minus strand of NW_015387193.1, from coordinate 88,215 downwards.
CTTTTCCACCAATTTCTCCACTGACTGACTACGAGCTGCGGACAGGTATTTCCACTCACCCAAGTCCTCAGTGGCAGACGATTTGGTAGTTCTCCACCAATCTGGGGAACGCGATATGCAGGAATCCCTTCGTGGTAGCTCAACCTCATCTGCCTTTGAAGCAATGGGGGTGGCAAGGCTGTCTCAAGGCGTCTGGAGTCTCCACTGGGCTGGGTCCATTCCGACGACCAGATCAGCTGTCCTAGCGGCTTGGGTTTTGCCCCCAGCTGGGAGGCCTGAAAAAGCTCCTTCTCTCCCCCCCCCCCCGGAGTAGCAGCTGCTGCTGGGTGCTGGCTTCAGGCATTTTCTCTTTCTCCATGCTGAAATCTTCCCCGAATCTTTGTCAGCTTATCCCTCAATTCTAGGGACAGCGACTGGGGCTCGGGACCTCTAGATAGTTGGAGATTTTGGCTTAATGTCATGGTTCCGACAAATGAAACTCTTCAGAGAACTTTGAGGCATTGTTTACCTTAAAGAATCTTTATTTGAGTAGCATAGCATCGGCATGTACATAGCAAAGCCAAAATCTGAATTCCCCTCCCCTGAGCACATAGTATCAAGCACAATTTTCTCCTCTAATAAACAGTCATAAATTACATTCTCCAATTAGTTTGAAATGCAGGCTTTCCCTCCTGTTCTCCAACCCACCATTTCTTATCATCTCTTATTTCAAAAAACCTTGGTTCTCACACTGTTACAATATTGTTATGTCTAACTAACTCCCATACACACATTCCTCCTCCTCCCCCCCCCCAGCATCATCTAATTCCAACTCTAATTCTAAGAATAAAACATGGCTGCATCTCCATATGTTGTCAAAGCAAGAACATCCGATGTTAGCAGCGTTGACAGTCAGCATATTTACCCCCAACAATCTGGGTCCTCATTTTACCAATATCGGGAGGATGGAAGGCTGAGTCAACCTTGTGCTGGCAAGCATCAAACTGCTGGCAGAATTCTGCTATTGCAGAATTAACCTGAAATAGTGCATTCTAACCACTGCACCACGATGGCTCTTTTGCACCACGACGGCTCTTATGCTTACATACAATACAGAAATGCCATCTACATAGTTAGGCTTAAGCAAAAATGTCCTAGAACTACAGTGAATAGTTAACATATAAGTAGAAGTATTAGCTCACTAACACTGAAGTGAAGAAGCTTCTTGCATAACAAGCAAAACATCTTCAAAGAAAAACGAAGTCCAGTTATCTTTTGAAAAAGCACCTTTGGGACAACCATAATCTCAGTCCTTCTCTATGACTGAGAATCTCCATAGACAATTAGCTCATTAAGCAACTTCATGTGAAGCTACAGATCATTAGGAAAGAGTGTGAACATAAAAATACTACTAATCGTGGGTTTTGTGGTAGAAAAGTACAATACATTTTGAAAGCTAATTTTCTGATTGCCTCAATTCAGACAGTAATCAAAGATCTGGACACCTATTCTAAAAGGAAAAACTGCAGTATTGGAAGTCTTTGTTCACAGGAACAACTAAGCTAAGGAACATGAGAGCTGTATAGTTAGTTGTACATGGTAAGGTAAGAGTAGACTGTCCCAAAGGCTTTTATAGTGGAGAGGCAAAGAGGAGAAATGTAAAAATATTCATTGAGATGCATGCACCATGCATTATATATTTTCATGGAATATTGCAGGGGAAATGTGAAAGAAAGTTACTTGTGCTATCAAAGCACATTTCATCATTTTAGCATCGTCATGAGGAGGAACAACATATACCTCTTCTCCACGTTAATAGAATATGAAATTGATTAAACGTAGGGCAAAAGAAATAATTCTGCAAACAATGCAGAAACCATCCAAGTGACGATGTGGAAAGAAGCATGCTGGACTTGACAGATTTAAATTTACTTTTATCAGGTCAAAATTGTTTTGAACAGAGCATTAAGCTACTAAAATTATAAATATTAATAGTACCATATTAATAGGCCACTTTAAACCCAACATATGTTAAATGATTGTTCTATAGTGTCCCTGATATGAAATGAAATGAACATATCGTATACCTTTAAAAAAAAACAGGGCTAGGACTAATTTATGTTATCCCAAATATTGGCTTTCAGCTTCCTCTTAGATTTTTTGGCTGGGTCTGTAAGGAACACATTTAGAGAGCTGCTATCTTCCTAACCCTGCTTTTAATGAGTAATTTTTTCAACACTATGTTACGCCTATCATTAATGGCAGCAGATAATAGTATCTTGTTTATTAAATCCCAAACAATGGCAGTCTGAAATCCCTTAAAAAACAAGTTTCTGATATAGAATAACCTTTACCATCAAAGAAATGAACAAAAGCTTGGAGCAGAAGAAGTCATCAAAGCATAGATTATACCTGACTCTAATCAGCTGGACATCTATTGCCAGTATTAGCATTGATACTACAAGGCTAGGTAGACTAACTTCATGGGGTTCAAACAGTCCTTTCAGAAATATTAAAAGGTAAAGGTCTCCCCTACCAGTCATTCCTGACTCTAGGGGGCAGTGCTCAAGTATTGTCCAAAGACATTTTAAAAAAGAAAAATGGACATGCCTCAACTTCTCTGGCTTCAACAGTGCTATTAGTATTACCTTATGTTACAGAAAGAAAAACAGAAACTTAAAATATATTCTTTAATAGGACAAAGTATATCAAACTGTGCGTATAACATCTGTAAAATTTTTGCTAAACCATCTTTTAATCATCAACATTATATTTACATATCTTTCAGTTGTGCCCTAATGTAGGTACTAATAAGAAGTCCTTATGATATCAACTAGTCAATCTATAATCGTCTCAGTGGTTTTGCCTCTTATCCAAAAAGCTTCTTCAGTTTTGATTGAATCATGGGAAATGGAAGAATATATATTCTTTGCAGTCATCTGGTCATTAGCACTCTGAACATCAATTATTAGCTCTCTGACAGCTCTCTGACACCTGGGAATTTATCTATACCATCAGGATCACCTGAATAAGAATGCAAATAGGTGTGGAACCTTCTTGGAACAGCTGAAAGGACTGCATTGTAGACAGAAGATAGGTGGCGTCATATACTCCCCCCTCTGTTGAGAGAGAGCTGTTCAGTTTTAACATGGATGGCCTCTTTTAAACCAGTGATCCTCTTTTTCCAAAATGTGGATTTTGCTGTCTTCAAAAGAGTGGCCTTTGTCTTTTAAATGCAGATGGACTGCTGAATCTTGTCCTAATGGGTTTGTTCTCCTATGTTGTGCCATGCATTTGTGAAGTGGTTGTTTTGTTTCCCCAATGTACAGATCTGCACATGACTCACTGCAAAGTACTGCATATGTCACATTGCTCAGTTTGGATGTTTTATCCTTGGAGTGGACAACCTTTGCTTTAGTGTATTCTTGGGTTTGAAGTGTGTACGTATGTTACCTTGGTTGAAAATCCTCCTGAGGGTCTTATGGTTTTGCACCATAGCGCACGGCTGTGGGATAGCAGAGCTCTGCTCCCCAAGGCCAGTTTCGCCCTGCCAGGGTGACCCTAAATGGGTCTGAAGTTGCCCCGAAGAGGTGACCATGAAGGAGGGGCACCCCGTTGATCATGAAATGACGGTGGTCATTCCATTCGATCCAAGGGAAGCCCTCCGACCCAACAGGAGAAAAGCTAGCTGTACATAAGCCCATGCTATTTTGCAGCCAAAGTCCAAGAGCACGAACCAGGACATCAGTGAACAACGTGCTTGGAACTAGTGAGAGCATTGATTTCTCTCTTCTATCTTTTAACTGAATCCTTGGGAAAGACCCCTAAAGCAAAAAAAATATCCGAAAGTGAAGGGAGGGGACTACATCCCCACTCCCTCATAGATGGAAGCGGCAAATTAATACTAAGGGGGGAAGAAATATATTGAAATTAAATTTAAAATACTACAGTCTGGACAAATCTAGAAACTAAAAAAAACTGTTAAGACTATACCCTAAAGGGTTTTGATGAAATTATTAAATATATATATAACAATAATAACTTTTTGTCTGAAAAAACTGGAAAAATAAACAACTACTGATACCTAGTGGAGAATCAGAGCACAGAACACTAACAATAATGACTCAGAAATTGGCAGGACACCTAGAAACAAAGAATAATCTGTTCCCTTGAACTTTAAATAATCTTCAAGAAGAAAGCTGGGAACAAAGAAAGAGCTGGGCCAGCCATAAGATTAAAAAGTGTCTGAAAGAAGAATACCTGGATTGTTATATGAAATGTAAAAATATTGGGATGATGTAACATTTATAAATATAAGTGAATTATAAGCTGATCAGAAAGGATGTCATACGCAAATGCTATAAGATAGATAAGTACAGTATTTTTATAATGCATTAAATATGAAAATAGTGGGATGGTGTACTTAAATTGAAAAATTTGGATACTTAGATGACTAGCATTGAGAGAATCATGATGGATAAGAATGGATTGAATATAAAGGGGAAATTAAGCTTAAACAAAAATCACAAAAATAGGATGCATGGTGAATTAATAAGATGATTTTTATAAGAATAATATAAGCTGATTAAAAATGTTATACATAGATGTTATCATTATCTGTACAAATATGAAAAAATGTCTATATTTAATCATGTATATATTGAAAATATTAAGAATTATATTTGTTTAAAGTTGAAGAAGGAGAATATAATTGGGAGAAGGGAAGATCAAAGAAATATATTATTAATTGATATACTAATTATGGAATTATCAAAATCAATCATTATTGACTGTTAATTAATTATTATTGCTTTTTTTTTTCAAATATATAAACCAAGATAATACGCTGTACACCAGGCACTGGGGTTTTTTTTGTAAAAAACCAATATATTTTTTTAAAGAAAATCCTCCTGAGCTTTTCAGATATTCCAGCAATGTGGCTTCAACAACTCTCAAACAGCTTAACCTTCAGAATGTGAAATTGCGACTTTCAGATGACCGCAATGATTATAAATCCTTCCATTCCCCACCATTCAGCCAGAACTGAAGAAGCTTCTTGAATGAGAAGCGAAATGTTTTCAAAGAAAAAAACAAAGAAAGTCCTATTGCCTTTTGAAAAGCACCTTTGGGGTAGGAAGGAAAGTATGTCAATATGAATCGAAATGGAAACAATCCTATTTATGGCCAAACATAATTGGGCTGCATGGGAAATATAAAAACATGTTTCTGGTTCTTGAAAATAATTTACTTAGCTAGCTCAGGTGTAGTTAGATTTGACTCCATCTTACCAGTCTCGGGGGGGGGATAAATTAACTCCCGCCCCAGATATCTAACTTTTTTTAATTTCATGTTAAATTGACCCTTGTTATTCAGAGATAGCATTGAAAAGATCCCCCTCAAAAAAGGTTCTATTTAGAAACTTGTGTGTTTTCATCTTCTTCATCATAGTATCATATGATGGGGCAAGGAGAGAGAGATGGGGAGGGGGAGACAGACAGAAGACAAAAGGTGTGGTTTAGGTAAATCCTCCAGAATTTGTACAAATATTTTTCCCCTTCCAGAGATCTCTTAGATTTAGACATTACAATGAGGTATAAAAGATTGAGAACATATTATCTTTTGCAATATATTCCTGTAAATAGCATCTGTTTGTCATTACATTTGCTTTGTGCTTAATGTTGGATTCCTCTCTAAAAATTTACCTTGAAATGACCCATTTCAACCTTTAGACAATCTCAGTTCCAGGAATGTGGTTGGCTTGTCTTCCGTGTTTGCTAGCATTGAGCAACTAGAGTGTCAAAAAACAAATTGCACAGCTTGTGCAAGAGCTGCTCAGTCACTGAACTCAGAGGTTGCAATATGCCTCTGTAAACAGAAGGAAAGTAATCATTAATGAAGGAAGAGGAGGGGGATTGACAAAACAAAGATTGAAATACAACTCAAAATGCCTAAGTGAAGGGGATTCCTTTGTGCCACATCCAAACCTTTCTGAAGATGTTTCAGCTCAGAATTCTTTGCGCACTGCTGTCCTTCAGCATCGCCTTGGTATGAATATATTTTATATAGTTCTTTCTTTACTGGTTGTGCTCCTTTTATTACTTGCCTATTTAAGGAGCAACATATTTTATCCCTTACTATCAAATACATGGTAATATGATCAAGAACAAGCTTTTCCACTTCAAATATTCTCTTAAGGGTGGTATAATTCTTGGACCAACTTGCAAGTTCGTTGATAAAATTTGTATTTACTTTTGTTTGCACATGGGCAAAACTCTCAGTGCCACATTTAGCTCCTACTTATGTTCAATGACTTGCAAGTAGTAAGTAATTCAATCTCTGGAGAGTTGAAGGGAACCCAGAAGAACTTTGTGATGCAGCATATACCCCGATGTGTCTTTGTGTTTTTAAATGCTCACGAAGTCTGTTTATCATCTTGCTTGATTAGAAACAGTGGGTGCTTTATAATTTTTTTATTAAAATTACAGTATGTATTATTCATATGCATTTCCCTTATATTTTTTAATACAAAATCCAGATGACATGTTTGAATGTGTTATGGTATCTATAATATTAGTAAAGAAAAATCTTTTAATGTACTTCCATTTGTTCATATAATTATCAGAGGTCAGGCTCACACAGGGGTACTTAACTATAAATGCATTACAGTAAAAGTAATATTGTAAAACTATACAGGACTAACTTAGAAGTCCCATTGATTTCAAAGATTTCTGCTATATTCTAAACAAAAAAGCTGGGACAATAAAACTCAGGTGGACAGCATATTACAGTCATTTCAATAGCCGCTGTTTAAGTCCAGGTCTCGTGAGATATAGCATTGTTAGCATTCACTGATTCATTGATTACTTTGTAACCTCTGATAACGTTTGAACAAGGCTGATAGAGTATTGCTGATTTTAATCTTTTATTTTAGATTTAATCATTTGTTATCAATAATCCAATAATTGTATTCATATATTTACATCAAAAATAACATAGGTCTAGGAATTGTCCCAGTGCAGAGTAATTTGTGATGCCATGGTTTGTATGATAAGCCATTTTTATAATAGTATTTTGAAATTCTTTGGATTGAAGTTAGAGATCATTTTGTATTTGAAATAAACTATACACTAGCAATACTGTAACAATTCTGATGTTCATATGCGTTTTGATGTAGTCACCATCAAAACATAGAAAGCTGTTCTTCATTTAATGTTCTGTTTTTCTATTTTTACTATAATAGTTAATATTAAGGAAGAATTCTCTGTACTATATATCAATCCATTCTCTTCACAATTTAAAGTCCCATGACAGCAATTAAAATATGTCTTCTAATGAAATGAAGAGTCAAGTTAAGCTGACATACTTGTACTGCAATCTGTATTGCAATTGCTAATTTCAATATCTAACTCATGTTTAATATATTTTGTAACATGTTAATTTACCACTTAAGCACTATGGCCTGAACTCAAAGAAGTGAACTACATTGAAATGCTATAGAAATCAGTGGGATTTAAATGAATCCTGATTAGATGTTAATGTGTACTTCCATGGGTCCTAATCAAGCAATCTAATGTAATGTCATCTATTTGTAGGAAAAGGGGATATTTTTTTTATTTTTTTTTAGGATTCAAGTTGTTCTGTTTTCTGCTTGGTTCAGCACTGAAGAGGCAGCAATAGAAACAAGTACTTCTTTATTGAAGGTCAAAACAGAAAACTAACAAGCATTGCTCCACCCCTATTTATACATTCAGCTTTGGGCAGCGTCAGCCAACGAAAACACAGTATTCTCCCGCTCAAATGCATACTAATTGGTCTTGTAGACAGCAAGTCTGGCTGGCAGACCATGTGGTCTGCTAACGGTTCCTGCACAGCTCTTCAGTAACCTGTTTCATAAATTCAACTCAATACATTACACGAGTAGTTAAAATAATTACTCAATCCATATTGAGTATGGAAGTAGATGGGCTCTCTCTTTGAGACTTCATGGGCTTTATTTCTTTGAACGACTGTTATCTATTTGTTTAAAAAAAATAGTCCAGTAATTTGAAGCAAGTGTCTAAATGTAGTTGATGATTATTTTTTTTAGCAAATACTAGGGATATGGATTATTTATGAAAGGAATTATTACTGTGCAAGTTTTCAATCTTAAATTTCAGCCTTAACTGGGTCTTTTTTACTCTTCTTTACTTATTTCATGACAGGGGGCAAGTAATGAGTCTTCCTTTCAAGAACAAGGAGCAACAGGGCGTGGTACCAGAATAGTAGAGCATAAAACTCAATCTGATTGCAAATCTGATAAGGATTGGCCAATATGTACTGATGACAATTGGGTAAGCCAATAGAGAACAAAACGCCAATGGCAGACTAATCATGGTGTTTTTCATGCAAAACAGCTATTTCCCTTATTGTAATATATTAGATATAATAGGCTAGATACAGCGGAGAAGCACATTTATAATTCAGTAGTTTCCACAAAAAAACTACTTTGAATATCCAGTTCATTGATTTTATATATTTGTATATATATATTTTATATTTGGGGGGAGTAATTATCAGCTCCTGTAGAAAGCTCCTGGTTGGAAAATGTTATCCTAAGTTAATCAAATGTTATTATAAGTTAAACAAAGTATTAAAGAAATATTTTTTAGAAATGGCTTGATCAGGAACAGTTCTGGCCACAGTTCTGCTCACTTTCCTAAGAGCCAGTTGCAACACGGTTAACCTGGTCACTGGCTGATAAGTGTTTTGTGAGAACTAGCAAAGAAGCAAATGAGTTAATTTAATTACTCCAGAACAAAAACTGGAGTATAATACATTCTTTGCCACATAAGTGAAGAAAGAAATGGAATTTAATAAGTCTATTTATTCTGGATTGTCCCATCATGGATATTATAACCGTTTTCATTTCCAGAATATAAAATAAATAAATAACCAGAAAGTAGATTTTTAGATTTTTTTGCAGAACTTTAAAAAATACTCACCACATGACAAAGTCATATTGACTTGTACTTTTCCACACAAATATGAATTTATGAATTAGAAAAAGGATAATGTAGTCACAAAAGGTTGCACAAAAAGTCAAGAGTTACTTTTGAGTAAATGTGCATAGATAATTATACAAATCTGTACAAGAGGTTTTAACCACAGCTTGTGTGCACAAAATATAGTAAGCCATAGTAAACCACAATGACTGAGTGCACATGTCAGTTTAAAGCTGGATTCACATGAGTGACTTAATCATATTGCTTAGTGACCAAAGTTCTGGTTCCACTTGTGTTTGTAGCCTGAGGACTACCTATACTGTGCTTTGTAACATCTGAAAAGTTATCCATTATTTGTCAATTATTTTATGTATCCTTTTACTTTGTTTCTGTTATTTAGGGAACTAAATGTCCCTCAGGTTGCAGGATTCAAGGACTGGTAGATGAAACAAATTATGATTTTCAAAACAGGATAGAAAAGATTAAGCAGGCGATTTTGGATAACCAAAGTCGTTACAAGTCATCCAATATTTTGAAACAAGAAATTTTTAACTATCTGGAAAGATATCTGCCCAGTGAACAAGGTAAGCTTAATTCCAGTTAGATGAAGATTTATAAAATGCTCATGAAATGTAAAGGTAACTAAATTCCTTGAATTCTCTAACCTCAATGTGTCTGGAAAGAAAACTGGGAAGGCTGGCACATAAAATAAATTGAATTTAAATACTGTTAGCTGTTTCTTTAAAAAACATACTTGTTTTACCACAGGATTAAAGCTATTTGGCATAAATAGGTAAAAAGCATTATTATCTCATTCTGGGCTATTTTAGGTTCTTGCAAATCACAACAAACGTTTTCACCAATTACTTAACAAAATCTTCCAGTACATTATTTTTTCACTTTCCCTTTTGAAAATTATTTGTCATGCTTTCAGACCGATATATTTATTTTCCGCTGCCATCTCTGGAATACCTGGGTTAGTATTGGGTTTAATGAGAAAGGCAGGAAATCCCATTCCAAATTATGCATGCTTAATAGGCTCTATTTCTAAGCTACCTACTCATTATTTGATAAGCTGCACCTTAAACAGAAATAAATGTTTCTTAGAAATAATGTTGTATTCCAACATTAATTGGGACCACAGTGAGTGGGACACAATTTTTTGAGATGATAGACTAAGAAAAAAGGTACAAGAGAATGGAATGAACTCTTTCCTTCCTAATAGAGACATTTTTGTAAAAGAAAATGTAGAAGGGAGAGGAAAGTACATTAATGAGGAATTGCAGCTATAGTATTCTATCTCTAAGTCTCTATCCAATCTTATAAAGACATATAGAGTACTACTGACTATTATACAGATGGTTCCTTCTAATTTTAAAGACATCAAACTAGGAAAGTTGTGTAGTTTTGGTTAATGCATATTTTTAGATCACTTACACTGTATAAAGGGCTGTGGCTATACTAACATCTTTTATTTCAGAATTAGATAAGAGCTATGGGCAAATATCTGATGATCTAAGAAGGAGATTGGTGATACTGAAACAGAGAGTTGCTGATAAAGTTGAAAGGATTAAAACCTTGCAGAATTCAATCCAGAATCAGGTTGGAGAGTTGAAACGTTTAGAGGTGAGTTGTGTTATTTTTTTTTAAAAAGACATATCTTTTTAAAAACACTGGAGCAAATATCTGCCTATGCTCCTTTTTATTAGTTATATGTTTTAATGAATAAGGCAGTTTCAGCAACTGTGGGATTAGAAAACCATTGTTTGTACAATGGATGGTCTTCCTCCCTCCCCTCCGTCCCTCCCGCCCTCCCTCCCCCTTCCTTCCTTCCTTCCTTCCTTCCTTCCTTCCTTCCTTCCTTCCTGTTTTACAGCAGTAACATTTGACTATGTTATTTTGCTATGTTAAATAATCTGTTGGTAGGTAAGACCAAAAATTTGAATCAGCACAAACATGGATAGGTTATAGTCTCTTCTCCTTTTTAAACTTTATAACCGACTACCAGGGAAAAGATATTAAAAATCTGCAATCTGTTTGCAGAGGACTTTTCAAATTATCTCAAGGGTATATGAAGTGAAGCCCAAGGCCACATATAATTCAGTGGCTGCAGACAGCCCATCTAAATTTATGGTAGAATTTGGCCTCACTTCAAGTAGCAGTGGAGTTACAATCAGCAATGGCTTGACAAGAGTTCCTTATTTTTAATGTTATGTGGCAGCAACTAGGGTTACAACTCTGAGAGATTTAGGAATCAAAGTCTACTTACAAATTTCTATATTTTTTCTCCAAATCCTCATGATCTAGGTGGACATTGATATTAAAATACGTGCCTGCAAAGGATCTTGTGCTCGTATTTTCAACTACAATCTGGACACTGAGAGTTATGGAAACATACAGAAGCAGCTCGTACAAGTTAATACCATTAAATTTGAATCAGAAGAGGAAGCTGTTCCCCTCAAGTCATTGAAAATAACACAAGTGAAGGATTCTACTGCTCCCAGTCACTATAAATCTGGTCTTCTTACTGATCAGGAAGCAAGTATACTTGACAGTATAAAGGTGTTTAAGGTAGTATTGGAAGATTCTAAAGGATCCTTACCAGACACAAAATATGATATTCCTGGAACAGGGGTAGCTGGAAAACCATCTACAAACAAAGCAATAATAAGACCGTCTACTGATGTTCATACCAGCCATACATGTATCAAAACCATCACTAAAAAAGTCATTCGTGGTCCTGGTGGCTTAAGAGAAGAGACAGTTGAAGAATTTAAAACTCCTGATGGTTCAGATTGTTCTAATTTGCAAGGTTTCATCAGTGGTGGAAGTGGCTCCCATGACTTTGTTCCCCAACATCCAGATGCAGATTCCGGAACCCCATCATTCAGCCACACAAAAAAAATACAGGAAGGGGACACTTTCTCAGAAATAGGGGAGGAAGAATTTGATGACTTCTCAAGATTAGACCATTTATCCCATGAAAGCAATACCAAGACAATTGTAGAGACCAAGTCAAGAAGAACCTATGAATCCAGTCATATTGTAGAATTACAACATGATGAAAATGCAGAGCATAATACAGATTTAGAAGAACAAAGCTTGAATGCAGAGGAGACGCTTGGGAAAGGCAACATCGGGAAAGGTATCCATCCAGTTCATGGAAAATAATTGTGGAGGGAGCAAAAATGAAGTTTGCAACCAAACTGACACAAATACTGCAACCCATGACATTGTTTAGTTAATAAAAGCCATGTGTCTGTTTGTTGCCATTTAAGAAAGGTGGGGTACATTGAGTTTTTATCATGAGACATTGGTTAGCAAGGCAGTTCCATACAGAATGCCAGTGGTAATAAATTTAAACATAAGTGTTCCTTTCGGGTGGGGGTATAATGCAAAATGTCTTTTCATGTAGCACAACATTGAGTGTAGACAGTTGACTTCAGCAATATTACTGTTGGATACCTGAGAGCTTGTAATAAAACTTAACTGAAAACTTCTGTCAACTTGATCAACTTTGTTTTTTTAGACTGTGAGGATATCCACCAAAAACACACTTCTGATGCCCAAAGTGGCATTTTCAGAATCACGCCAGCAGGATCCGCTAAGGTTTTTTCAGTTTATTGCGACCAAGAGACTACTTTGGGAGGATGGCTTCTGATCCAACAGAGATTGGATGGGTCATTGAATTTTAACCGGACCTGGGAAGACTACAAGAAAGGTTTTGGCAGTTTGGATGTCAAAGGGAGGGGAGAATTCTGGCTGGGCAATGAAAATCTCCATATCCTGACCCAGAAAGATACTGTCCTTCGGATTGAACTAGAAGACTGGGAGGGTGATAAAGTTTATGCAGAATATAATATACACATAGGTTCTGAGTCAGAAGGTTATAGACTCAGAGTCTCGAATTATAAAGGGACGTCAGGGGATGCCCTGATCAAAGGATCAGAGGAAGATGGCACTGAATATACAGCTCACACTAACATGAAATTTAGTACTTATGACCGAGACAATGATCGGTGGGAGGAGAATTGTGCTGAGGTGTATGGAGGTGGCTGGTGGTATAACAACTGTCAAGCGGCTAATCTCAATGGTATTTACTACTCAGGTGGTCAGTATGATCCAAGGAACAATGTTCCTTACGAGATTGAAAATGGAGTGATTTGGTTGCCCTTTAGGCCAACAGATTATTCTCTCAGAGTTGTACAAATGAAAATTCGGCCAGTAGAAACAGACTAGAGATAAGAGTCTTAAAATTTAATCCAACTTCCAAAACAATATATACCTCAAACTTATTATATGTGTGTATGTGTGTGTGTTTGTTTCTTTACTATCTGAATGCAACTGAGTGATACCTACCTATTAAATAAAATAAACAGATTCACTCTAATAAATTTTTCTGGTCTATTTAACTTATTTTGCAAAATAAAAAGGAAGGCTCTCTATATTTTGTAACTGTGTGACGAATACAATGAAACCACGTAAACCATTTCAGTGGGAAAATATTGACACGGCAAAGAATTGAGCCTTATATTTAAATATGACAGAAAACCAGGGGAAAAGTGGAAAGAAACAGAACTGTACTTTTATTATTACATAAATGGGATAAGATCCTGATTTGTAAACTAAAGAAGCAAAATCTTAGAAAGGAATGATTGTTAATACCACATTTTGAAATGTGGCACAGGAGCACTTATTAGCAGTGTGATGAAACAATATTATAGGGTAACCTACAATTACATAGTAAATCTGCCCCCAACCCTATCTCAAACTGTAATAATCCTGTACAGTGATCAAACTGTAGTCATTCAAGAAGCAAAATGTCTTCAAAGAAAAAACAAGAAAGTCTAATTGTCTCATGAAAAAGCACATTTTGGATAACTATGACCTGGATGACTGAGAATTTCCCTAGATATTCAATGAGGAAATGTAATAATCTTCAACACTGAAAAATTATCTTGATGACTTCCATTAAATTCTCAAATAGCTGCTCAAGCAGCCTCTATGATGTTCAAGCACTGTTCAAAAAAAACATTTTTGGAGTTCTCAAAGACCCAATGAGAAACATGCATGCCCTTTTTTGTCTAACTTCATACCGACCTGAACACTGCATTTAGTGCAGTTGCACTGTGGTGGGCAATTATCCACCATCTGCTCTAATTGTATGGGAACATTTTCAACTCTGAGGCTATAACTACTTATCGCTGCTGCATCATCACATGCTTACTTGACCCTTATCTGTCTTGGTTTATTTGAGCTAGCTAAGAAAGGCTGACTGGACGAATCCAGGAAAAGGTGGTAGAATGGTCTTGCAATTCCACTGTCCTCACCTGAAAACTCATTTCCTGGATCTAAAGGTTTTCACCAACTATGCTGCCCACCCCAAAACATTCTTTGGGAGGGCAATACTGTAAGATTCTGTGCAGATGTGGATGTTCATGACTGTTTATCTCAATCACTTTAGCCTGGATTTGGGACAAATCACCCATAGCCTCCTACACTTCCTAGGGAAACAGACTGCGGATATGCCTTTTATTAATTCTAATTCATCTCTCTGTGCCTTTGGAATAACAATGGCACTGAAAAAAATAACTTATGACCATTTTTCACGCTTACAACCAGTGCTTTTTTTCTAAAAAAAAAAAAAAAAAGGTGCCGAACTCACACATGTCATACAATCCGCCTTGCCTACCCTACAAGGTTCCATCCCAAAAAGGTGCCGGAAAAAAAGCCCTGCTTACAACCATGGTCAAATCAGCATCCCCATGGTCACTTGATCAGAATTCAGATGCTTGGCAACTGACTCATATTTATGACGGTTTCAGTGTACCAAGATTACGTGAACACCTTTTGTAACCTTCTGACAAGCAAAGTCAATGGGGAAGGCACATTCACTTAACAAACATGTTATAAGTAGCCCTCAGCTTATGATTACGATTTTCCAAAATGTATGTTGCTAAAAGAAACATTTGTTAAGTGAGTTTTGCCACATTTTATGATCTTTCTTGCCACAGTTGTTAAGTGAATCATGGCAGCTGTTAAGTTAGTTATATGTTTGTTGAGAGAATCTGGTTTACCCATTGACTTTGCTTGTCAGAAGATCACAAAAGGTGATCATGTGATCCCGGGACGCTGCAACCATCATAAATGTGAGTCAGTTGTCAACTGTCTGAATTTTGTTCATGTGACCAGGGGGATGCTGCAACAGTCATAAGTGTGAAAAATGATCGTGTCACTTTTTTCAGTGATGTTGTAACTTTGAATGGTCACTAAATGAACTGTTGTAAGTCGAGGATTACCTGTACTAACAACAACTAAGTGATTCACTTAGCATGAAAGGTCATAGAATGGGACAAAACTCACTTAACAAATGTCTCACTTAGCAACAGAAATTATGGGCTCAATTGTGGTCATAAGTCAAAGACTACCTGTAATATCAGATCACTATGGCCATGACCTTGGAGTTCCCTGGCTCTCCCCTTCTTTCATTCTCCTGCTCCAGAGTACGGACTGAATCCAGAGTCACAAGGAGTAGTAGTATAGAGGGGATGAAATGTTTTAGGTCTTTTCCCCCCAAATACAAATCCTAGATTAAATGAAAATATATTGTGCGGTCTTGGGCCTTTTGAAAAGATGCCATTTATCTCTCATGGTCAAGGACATCCATCTTTAGGAATTGTTCCATTCACTCCTTTGCAAGTCAAGGATTAACTATGTTCACACAGATCCTTAAGGTATAACATGCTTTGTTTTGGTTAAGGGTATTGTGTGATCTCCATCAATTGTGGCTTTCTCAGCAAATCATGTTTACATAAACCATGGCTTCTGCAATGTGTGAATCCAGTCCAAAGTTAATACTAAGGCCCATTTCAAATATTAGAGCAGACATGTGATGTACACATGAAAAAGACAAGCCAGAAACTCAAAGTTTAGTTTACAAAACCCTGTTGCTTAATATTTGCAGAGAAGTAAAGTCCAAAAACTTTCTAATCAGTTCAGTTAATCAGTTAAAACAATTATAAGTGTAGTTAAGACATGTTTCTGCATGGCAGCAACTGTGGGCAAACCTTAATTTATATATAAGCATGTCCTCTCAAATAACAACTGCACAATTATAAACTGGGTTATCATGACAACTGTAGCATTTCTCTTAGTTTAAGGCCAAATCCAGATTTTGCATAGCATTTCAAGGGCTTTCCAAAATGAGCAATGGACAAAGCAACTTTCAGAAGTCTGAAAGACTGAAAAGTGTCCCTTGAACACCCACAAGCCTTGTGGCTCCCATTTTGCCCATTAAACCTTCTGCTCAAAACTGCCAGAAAACAAAACGTTTGGCCTATCTAAACTGGGAATCACAATACAGATCCTGGCATAATAGATACCCAATAGTTTCTGATTGAGCACAACATTCTTAGAGCCTATACATAGCTAGCTTTCAAACACTTAAAGGGCACTTTAATGTCCTTTTAAATGTCTAGCCCATTAACGATAGATTCTTGTTCACACATCTGCATTTCTGCTTTTTTGTTTCTAAACAGAACACAGAAGCATATTTTGTTCTTAAACTAGCTTATTTAGGCACAAGATTGGATGAATTGATACAAATAGAGGTAAGGGGTGAAGTTATAAATTACAAGGGATGACAAACTAAGCAGCAAATTGGTCCACAGGTCCACAATATCCAATGATATTCTCTCAAAAATGTTTCAAGAATTTAAATATAAATAGCCGATCTTTTAAAAAAATACCTGTTGCACTTGCTGTAAAAGACTGGAAAATATCCAATATGGCTCTGATTTTTGAAAGGGTTGCTAAAGAAATAATAAGCAAGCTAGCTCAACATCTGTTATAGGAAAAATGGTTGTTAATATACAATAAAAATAAGCAAAGAAAACTACATGGTTTTTCCAAAGATAAAGTTGCCTCACCCTCTAGATTTTTTTTTGAGGACATCAGCAAATATGTACACAAGAGCATTTCAACATATACTATATGTGTGGACTTTTTAAGAGCTTTTGACAAAATCTTTTACTAAAAACCTCCAAACAAACTCAGATGTGGAATAGTATATTGGTTAAATGACTGAATTTTGACAAAACCCAGTTTCAGGTCCATTTAAGCCATGGAAACTCACTGAATAGGAATCCATAGGTGGTGATAGCTGTATGTTACACTCCAGCTGTATGTTACAATTGACTATGAACCAGCAGAACAATTATTCTTGAATGGGTGAAAACAAGATGAATAAGGACCAAAAATGGGACAAAAAGGTTGCTGTTCTAAAAAATGTGAAGGGAGATAAATAAACATCCAGAAAACTAAATAGATCTTTTTTTAAAAAAATGAAATGATTTGGGATGAATCTGAAATGAACAAATAGTTCAAGGATCTACATGAAAAGGAGAGTGATGTACTGAAAAGTGGAATTGAAAATAATTCAATTAGTTTCTATCTTAAAAAGGGATGAATAGGAAATAATAAATGCTATGAGAATGGCAAGACATCAGATGGTATATCCAAAGAAATAATAACTGGAAAAATGTTAAAATATGGATGTGCTTTGTTTGAGGAGGGTGGCCATAGTTTATTCAACATACAAGACTGCATCTATAACTAATAACTGGAAGAATGTTAATTACTGTTCTTCTATATAAAAGGAATAATAGAAAGAGGGAATACAAAAAAAAACCCTACAAAAACTACAAGAGATTTAAACTGTTATATGTGCTTGGGAAAAAGTTTGGTAGAATTGCAACTGAAAGGGCACTATATGTAACAACGAACAATACTTTGTGAATGTAGCTATGGCTTTATAAATTTTTAACTTTTTAACTTTTTATCTCAAGCATTTAATGACTTTGTCTTATTGTTTCTTGTCTTTGCATGACATTCAATTGAAATAGTGTGATGGGTATGTATGTATGATAGATGCAGATGAATAGTGGAAGGGGTATGCCCTTTAAGCCAGATCTGTGCATTCTCCAAATGGAACCAGTTGGCCACCATGTAACACAGACTTCTAGACTTGATGGAACAATGGCCTGATCCAGCAAGGCACTTCCTATGTTCTTACTGTTGGAACCAAGAGGCTACTCATCATTTCAATTTACCTCCTCCGACGAAATGCTATGGTAGCATTTTTGGAGCATTGGGGAAGATGACAGAAAACTTCCAAGCTGTCAAGGGATCAAAGAGGCAACCAAGTTAACAGTAACCTGAAAATACTAAACTCTATTATTTGGTAAGAATCAACCTATCAACTAGAGCAGTGGTTCTCAACCTGTGGGTCGGGACCCCATTTGGGGTCAATCGACCATTTCACGGGGGTCGCCAAGCAAGGCTGTCCGCCATTTTTTTTGTCCGCCATTTTTTTCCCCTTTTCCGGCAGGTGCCTTACCTCCCTTGGGCTGGGCCAGCTGGTGGTCGGCCTGCTCCGTCTCTGCTGCTTGCCAGCTACGCCTCGGCCGGCGCAGGGGGTGGAACCATGCATGCGCGGCACTCCCAGGCAGGGAAAGTCCTCGACTTACAACCGATTGGGTAGTCCTCGACTTACGACCGGTTTAGTCCTCGACTTACGACCGGTTTAGTCCTCGACTTACGACCAGTTGGGGTCGCGGCATTAAAAAGGTTGAGAACCACTGAACTAGAGTAAGCATGTCAAACTGCCAGCCTGCGGGCCAGATGCGTCACACCGAAACCACACCCACCCCATTGCCGGCAATGAGGAAAAAGTCCCGATATGTTGTGCAACGTCATGTGACGTCGCGAGTTTGACATGGCTGAACTAGAGAATGAGGCTATACTTCTACAGAATAATCTCACTGATGACAGTAGGACTTACTTAAAAGATATGTTTTGTTTGTAAAACCATTACAATCTGCTGACAAGGATGACATGAATCTTATGAATTTATCTCATACCCTGTCTAAACATAGCTCCATGTCCTTATATGGCTACCTTGGAGAGACTTCAGCTCTCTAATAATCCTATCAGAGATCTGTCTTAATTCTGTCTGCTTTAACTTGGGATGCCAGATGTGTGTGTGTGTGTAAAATGTTGTAAGCTGCCCAGAGTTCCCTGGTAGCAAGATGGGAAGCAAATAAATTTCATAAAACTTTCCTGTGTGTTACAAATATATTGAAAATAAAACTCCCAATCTTAATAGTTGTCTAACACGCCTTTGCAGGACTTGAGAAGTTGCGGTTTAAAATCCAAAAGAGTTTTAGTCTCCAATGATTAAAAAGAAATCAGAAACATACTAAGAGCTTTGAAAACAATGTAAAACAAAAGATATGAAGATATTGTTTTAAACAGATGGTGTAATCATTTTTGCATACTAAGAAGGAAGCTAGAAGGACAAAGCATCCTGTCCATATAACTTGGCTTCTTTTATTCAAAAAAAATGTGAAGCAAAAACTCACTCCCTATGAATATACTTTTCAATAAGTGAGCTAATGGGCAGACATTAGGATAAAATATTTATTTAGCAAAACATAGGTTTCAGTACTGCCCTTCTGTACATCACATATAACATTGTTTTGAGGGGTTGGTAGATTCATTTCCAGCATAGTCTTTCCATTTTTATCAAAATGCATTTAAACAGATCCATCAAGGAAGAATTGCTTTATTGTTCTTTTGCTGCTTTTATGCAAAGTAAAAGTTGAGTATCATGAAACAGATGTAAACACAGAAACTTGCAATTATTTATTTAAATAATCATTGTTACTAAGACTGGGAAATTGGTCTCAGCTTCAGGCTCACTTCTTTGAGTGAATACCAGGATCCTTTCCAACTCATCCACACAGTTCCATCATCTGTTCCATGTTTTGCCATTTCTGGGGTGTAGTGTCCACCCCAGTAGTATCTGCCATTTGGATTGGCTGAATGACAACGATTATACCACCATCCACCGCCATCTTCTTTAGCGCATTGCTTTTTGGGATCTGGGTGTATCCTGTGAATTAATTACACAAAACATTTAAAAGAATAGATACCATAACTGAAATGTAAATACATACTATGAATCTTGCCTTATCTTACTATGTGTATATATATCCACTGCTGTGACACACATAACAAAAATAATAGAAACATTCTAGTTTTGGCTTCTTTGATTTGAGATGTTGCACTTTTAAATATCTGTATTTCCCAATAAATTGGATTCATTTAATATTTACTGTACCTGAAACCTTCTTAAACCCCAAACAAAGCAATGTGATGTATTGCTTTAACATAATTTTTATATATGGAATAGCAAATTCAGAAACAGTTATATCTTACCCAGATAAGGTTAGTTTTTTTAATCGATTTAGCTGCTCTAGGAGATCAGTTGTCCCAAAAATGAATGCTGGATACTCATAATTTTACCTTTTGGCTACCCTTTATAATCTTTTCCAGATAGAAAAGCAACACTATACACCTCTAATGGAGAGTTAGAATGGTAATGGTATTGGATTAAAAGTAAACAGACTGAGATTCAAGTCCATCTCAACCACGGGAACTCACTAGATCAGTGGTTCTCAACCTTTTTAATGCCGCGACCCCCAACCGGTCGTAAGTCGAGGACTAAACCGGTCGTAAGTCGAGGACTAAACCGGTCGTAAGTCGAGGACTACCCAACCGGTCGTAAGTCGAGGACTTTCCCTGCCCAGGAGTGCCACGCATGCGTGGTTCCGCCTCCTGCGCCGGCCGAGGCGTAGCTGGCAAGCGGCAGAGACGGAGCAGGCCGACCACCAGCTGGCCCAGCCCAAGGGAGGTAAGGCACCCGCCGGAAAAGGGGAAAAAAATGGCGGACAAAAAAATGGTGGACAAAAAAAATGGCGGACAGCCTTGCTTGGCGACCCCCATGAAATGGTCGATCGACCCCAAATGGGGTCACGACCCATAGGTTGAGAACCGCTGCACTAGATAAATTTCAGTCAGTCACTTTCTCACAACCTAATTTGTTCCATACATGGAACGGAGGAAAGAATACTTTTTCTCCCATCATGAGTTCCCACAGGAAAAGTGGGATAAAAATTGGACAAATCATATGAATTTCAGTAATGAATTTCACTGAGTTCAACAGAGCTTATTCATAAGGAACTATCAAAAAAAAATTACCCCAAAATCCTCTGTAGGAGGATGATTCAAAAACGTTTTGCAGGTGCTATATAAAACTATAAAGAAACCAAGTGAAAATGCATATACTTACCATCCATCATTGTCTCTGTCAAAAGTGCTAAAGAACATGCCGTTATGGATTGTCATTGTCCTGTTTTCACCAAATAGCTGTGAAGCTCCTTCTAAAAGTGCGTTTCCAGCTGTACCCCTGTAGTTACTAACAGAGAGCTGGTATTTGCTGTTTTCATTCTGAATACTGAAGCCTCTATAGTGGGCCATAACTTTAGCGCCTTCCCAATCTTCCAGTTCAATTAAAAGTTCAGTAGGCCCCAATTTGGAAATCTGATTGATTTTGTCGTTTCCAAGCCAATATTCACCTGTGACACAAAATAAATCCCCTGAAGCTCTTTTCATCAAATTTTAAGCAGTCTCTTCAACTTGTCATAAACCTATACCATAATAACTGAGCCAAAGTCATTATGAATGTATGAAAAAAAAAACTGATTTATATGTACTTATTTACCTTTTGCAGTATTCCGAGTCCATACTTAAAAGAATGGCTGGGGACTGGTGGCTTGAATGTTCTTTTTATTGAGGTCAATAAAAGGCAACTTGACAAAGATTCTGAAATGCATGTCTAACCAAAACACTCCGTGAACCAAACTGCAGCTGATAGAAATTGACAACTGTCATAGTGAAAATCCTCCTCTCTATCCTTTCCACAAAGTTTGGCTCATTTTGAAGTGAGACGACAATGCATGGAAAACTAGTAGCAGGGGATATTTCTAAACTGATATGTGGAAAGAGTGAAGAAGTAAACCTTTCTTTTTCTGAACACGGCAGTCTATATCAAAACAAAGATTCTCTCTGCATTCATTATCTATTATCTATATATAAATAAAAATGTAAATGTTCGTTTGTTCAAAATCTTAAATCTCTGAAATTTCTTCACTGATTGCTTTGAAATTTTGACACAACGTTGCAATCGAATACGCGCGTGTTTTTATATACCTACTATTATATAGATGTCACACCTGTGACAGGTAAAAACATGCTTTTTTGAAAAACAGCGCCATCTGTTGGACGTAAAAGCAACACACGCTTTTACCAGACTGAGCCACAGCAGCGCGTGGCGGGGTACAGCTAATATTAGCATATAATTTTACACTAAATTGCACTTTACACTAGATTGCAGGTAATATATTTAACTTCAGATGTAGCTTGGAAGTCTCTAAGGAACCTCTAAGGAAGGAAAGTTCCACAACTGTTAGGCAATTAAGGAAAAATGTTTCTTGACATTCCTTTGGTATAGATAATTTATGCATTAATAGAAAATTCAAGCAAACACTGACAAATTTAAAAGATTAAAGGCCAAAACTGACACTTTGATTTGTATTCCCACCTGAAAGAAGAGTACAAATGTAGATAATAGAACAGTTAGAACAGAAAGTAATGAAGACTACAAAAGGAAATATAGTCTCAGTCTCCTCCCCAAAATAGCTGCTGGACAGTAAGGTTTTTTTTTTTTCTCCTGCTGATGAGCTGCTAATCTTGCTGCCAAGCTTTGGCAGGTTGGTGCCTGGATTTGAATGGCAGCACTTAGGAATGACCCAAGATGGTTATCAGACAACCATGGACCCACCCAGGATGAGAAATTTTAAAGATTACACTTTCTAGTGAGAACTGCAAAAGCCAAAATTCAGGCTTGCCCTCTTTTACAACAGCAAAAAACTGACCAAATTGGTTTTCTCTAAGAAGATTAAAAGAGATTGGAGAATGGATTTATTATACTTAACTCAAAAACAACTAGAGTTGGACTTTTTCGGGAAGATAGATCAACTTTGGAGAATGGATCTATTATATTTAATCAAACAACAATTGATAAGAGATGGTATTAAGAAACAATCGTGAATATTTGATCCAGGACGAATTAGAGTTAACTGTTGGGATGACTTTGGATAGATTAAAGTATAAAGAGGTAGTATACTTTCTATGAGTTGAATACAATAATGGTTTGTTAACAGAGGGTTTTGAAATTTTAATCTTGTTTTTGGTTTGTTTATTTGTTGTTCCTCCTGTTAACTATTTGACCATTAATATAGTAGATACAGGACACATTAACAATTTGTGAATAGAATTAGAAATTTGAAAAAAGTGAGCCTGTTTTGCAAGGGGTGGGAAAGTAATATTGTTGTAATATATTTATCAGTAATCAATGTGGGGGGTAATATATGTATATGTATTTGTGTTTTTTTAATGCACTTTTAATTGCTTTGTTTTTTATTTGCTTCTGTGAATTATTTTTTTGAGTTTTGCATTTTAACTTTTGAATAAAAAAAATTTATTTAAAAAGAAAATATTATGTTTCATCTTGCTTAGCAGAGACAATTGTTAATTATGTATTGATAAACACTGCTGGAAAACAGATTCTTACCTGGGGTGTCACAGTAGTTTTTACCACCACTGTAAGCAATATTTCCAAACCCTTTTTTATATGCATCCCATTTTCTTCCAAAGCCAACACTCCCATCTTGGCGGTTTTGAATTAGAAGCCAACCTGTTCAAAATTATAAATTATAGTTTTAAGTTTTATAATTATAAAACTATTATATAGTCCACTTTCGTGAAATATTTCCATAAAGCTTGAGAACTAGAGGATGGGGAACGGACAAGATGACCTTTGTAGATTTCCTACTCTGAATGGACTCCACCTTGTTAACACTGTTATGCTTAGCCAATCGTTTGCCCTCCTCTTCTATGCTCAGTCTATTGCCTAGAACAGGGCTTTTCAACCAGTGGTACGGGTACCACCTGTGGTACATTGGCACCTGGCAGGTGGTACGCAACCATCCTAGAAAAGTGGTAGCGGGGGAGGGGAATGAGCTGAACCGGTAGCAGCACCGCACAAGCCTGAGCGAGAGATGGCTGGAGCTGCAGGGCTGTTTGCTCAGCGGAAGCGCCAGGGGCTGTCAGGGCTCAGCGGAAGCGCCAGGATCAGCACCAGGCTCCAGCTGGAGCTCGGCGCTGATCCTGGCGCTACTGCTGAGCCCTGAAGAAGCGCCAATCAGCTGGAATGTTGCAGCATCTCCAGGGTCTTGTGATTTACTGTACATTCAGATGCGTGGCAATTGATTCATATTTATGACGGTCCCAGTGTCATGTGAGGTGACCAAAACCTGCTGCAACCACCCAGCAGACGGGGGGAATAAAAACCAAACACCCCCCACCCCCGCTGCCAATCCCAACAGAAATGCTCACAACAATGAAAACCTCAGACAGGAAGAAGAGCACCGCCGGGTGGGCAGGCAGGTGTCTTGCTCGGCTGTGGCTTGGGTGACACTTTTTTCAGTGCCATTGTAAGTTCGAACAGTCACTAAGTGAACTGTTGTAAGTCAAGGACTACCTGTACTTGATCACTTTTTTCCTTTTTTTTTGTCATCAAGTTTTTGACACCTTGCTAGGCGACTGGTGGTACTCGGATATTGCCATATCCTAAAAGGGGTACAATGGGTGAAAAGGTTGAAAAGCCCTGGCCTAGAAAATAAGATCCCAGCATTTAGAAGTGGGTGTTCTTGTTTTTTTGCTCTTATCATGGCACACATACAGTACTTGAAGAGGTAAGTGGCTATTATAAAGGCAATGGATCCATCATGTGAAACAATTTTGATTAAGAATACTAGCTTAACAATTACCTCCATTTTCTGTAGTCATATCACAATACGCTCTGAATGGCTTAAAGAAAGGATCGGGCTGAACAAGGTACAACTCAGACGTTTCACCTCCTTTTCTATATATGTCTTCACACTCTGCAAACAGAAATCCATTATCTAGTTTAGTGATCAACGAAAATGTTCTGAACAGAGGAATAAGTAATTGTCTGAACTACATAAATTTATCACATAATTTAAACTGCACGGGAAGACTTGAAGATTTTAATCTGCAATAAACATCTACCAGAGAATTTTCAAGTGTCTACTTGCTTTTGGGATCTCTGCCTTACCTAGGACTAAATGCATTTTTAGAAATGCTGATTTGGACATTCTTTCGTCCATCCCACTGTAAGGCTTGAATTTGGCCATATAGAAGCCATCAGTGCTGAGGTAAAAAATAACTATTATATAAACATGGAACTTATGTATCCAACTCTCAAGGTTAAGGGAGGAATAACCAAGCAAGGTGGGAGAAAAATGTCTAGGATGTAAAATTTGAGACTATCTTTATTTATTTCTTCTGCATTAGACAAATCTTCTCTATATACATGACTTCTTTCTTATCCGAACGAATGGAATTTATCAAGTCATGTCACACTTATGATGCTCTTGCTATTTTTGAATATGGTAATGAGTTTATGGAGTCAAAATTTCTGTTGTGTTTGTTGTGAAGTCTAACTTCAAACAATGTCTGAATGCAAGCTTTCCTGACAAATGAGCCCATGAGATATAGTACAAGAAATAAAGAGATACTTTTAAAATATCTACTATTAACTTAAAGTCCAAGAATTAGTTCTCACATATTCCTTTAAATGGTTGAGAAATAAGAGCAAGGAAAGCAACAAACAATCAGCTTGCTGCAGGCTAGAAAGGATAACTTGTGGAGCTATAAATGCAGCATTTCTTGACTTAATTTCAAAGGTTCTCCATAGTCACAAATAACTTCTTTTCCAGGACGGAAGGAAGGAAGGAAGGAAGGAAGGAAGGAAGGAAGGAAGGAAGGAAGGAAGGAAGGAAGGAAGGAAGGAAATCAAAGTATAAAGGTAGCCCATCCACACATAACTCTAGCTTCATACATCACAGGCTTCACATCTAACCATATTGGCATGTAGTCCTTGAAGATTCTCATTTCCACCCCAGAACTGTCAATGGCCAGTTACAAGGGCCGTAAGGGACAACATGAGAATCTAGGGATGTTGGATTCAAAAGGTGCATCAGTATTATGTAGTGCAATTATCCAGGACAAATGTCGGTAATCCAAAGATACAAAGCAATGGGCAATGTTGACTTTGCAGGAAGTCTCTCAGAGGAGACTGAAATGTAAGGATCTCCCCATAGTGGTATCCAAAATTGTCTAAGAATCTGTCCCATTTCTAGAGCAAAGCAAGTGGGAGAATTGAAACATTACCTTTGCCACTCACTACTGGGATATTGCAAGAAACTGTACAAGAGGTTTGGCATTCAGACAACTGTGTTGTAATGGCGTTTTCTAGTTTTTGTAATTTTTTGTTCAAAGTATCCACAACTGAACGAAGAAGTCGTAAACTGGATGGAACACTGTTATCTAATTGCTCTTTGATGTAAATGTAGTGTTCCTCAAGTTCTCTGTTATATTGGGAAATTAAATTCTGATTATCTGGAGAGAGAAAAGAAATGAATGTAAAGAGGTGGTAGGCTTTTTAAAAAGAACAACAACAAAATACATTTAACAAGATATTAAGACGTTCCATTTTCTTCTAATTCCTCTACTACGCTCCAGGATATAAGAAGACAGATTTTCCAATCTTTGTAAATTTCTATGAACAGGTGGCACTATGTGCAAAATAAATAACTGCAAATTAGTTTTATAAATCAAATCCCAAACTTCCTTCCCCTTTTCTTCTTAGACAAAGATCACCAATGATTGAGGCAAATATATGCTTACTGGATCCAGTACGCAAGACAGATACTATTATTAATTTAAGTATTTTTCTCTCTTGGGTTCCTAGATTATTATAGGTCTCATCATTCCCAGGAAAAATGGTTAATAGTCACAAATGAAAGAAAATATGCATCAAAAGCATTTAATAACCCAGGGTTTGGAATCATTAGTTACTCGGATTGAGAACCAATTGATGTGACAAACTTGACGTACTGATATGCATGACAAATTTCACAAACAGATTTTGCAACCAAAGATATGCAAGTCTATTTAAAAGATTGCAAGTAAAGTGTGGACTGGAATGCAACAACTCTAATTTTATTAGTTTAGTAGGACTCTCTTTTAAATAAAGTGAGGATTATACTAGTAAACTGTTATTTACATTACCAAATGTATAACTATAAAGAAAAGGCAACAGTGATTACAATTATTTTTATAGATATTATAGCAAACACACAGAAAGTAGAAAATTGTTGTCTCTACCATATAAGCTTTGTTTATTAAGTTTGCATCACTTGTCAACCTTTTGGCTTAAATCGCGTGTCTATGGAGATTCTCCGTCATCCAGGTCATAGTAGTTCCAAAACTGCTTTTTCAAAAGGCAACTGGACTTTGTTTTTACTTGAAGACATTTTGCTTCTCATCCAAAAAGCTTCTTCAGTTCTGAATAAGCAAACGTTTTCAAGGAAAAAGAAAGCCCAGTTGCCTTCTGAAAAAGAACTGTTGGGACTTAAGTCACGGGATTTAAGTGTACTTGATTCAAATGTACTTATTTTGTAGAATGTGTTTGCATGTTCATATTGTTTGCTACCCTTCATTTGTTTAAAAAAAAACAAAACTTTCATGATGAAAACAAGGTAGTTTTGCCTACATATTAATTTACTGTTTGACACATTACTCTATTAGGCGTTACCTGTATATTGTTTCTGTCTTTTGGCTAAACGTTCGTCCAATAAATGGGCATAATTATTAATAGTCGTAGAGGACTGGTGTAGGTTCTGTGCTTTGTCTCTTAGCTCCTTAAGAGTTGGCTTCACTGTATTTTCTTGCTTCAACAGTTCAGTTCTCAGCTCACAACCAGTTGGACATAATACACCCTTAAAAAGAACAACAAATTCAGTGGGTTAATTCAAAATTATAAATGATAAAAAAAAACCTTTAAAAAGGTTCTGTTGGGATAGCTCTCTTCAGTATCAAAACTACACTAAACAAGATGGTTGAGATTAATCCTTTTCTGTTTTTGCTGTGAGCTTTATAAAAATCTCTCCTCTTAAAAACACCTCGCACCAATACAAGTAATGTTTCCCATGTAATAATTCTTTATGATATATAGGGTATCCAATGGATCTAGTGAGACGAAGGGTGCTATGCATGGAGGCTTGCAGAAATATGGAAGCCTTTTCCCCAGAGTGCCATCACAAGTACCTGGGAGGAGCCCTAAAGAGTTAAAAAAAAATGAATGAGACTCAGCTGTCTGGTCCTGTCCTTTCTTTCTTCAAGCAAAGTTATGTGGTAAGGAAATGAGCCTAACAGCATTCTGAACTGGATGCCTTATGGCATCCTACGAGAAAGGACATCTCTGCCGCAAATATCAGGCAAATAGTGAAAGAGATGATATATATACTCAAACAATTATCGAAACCACCTAATTTGAGTACAAAAAAGTTCTAAAACAATCTTCCTAGGAATCAATGTTTGTGTCAAGTGTCTGATTAACGAAACACTTAAAAGGACTTTCAGGCATATTTTTTCCTAAAAGCATTTATTACAGCATGGTGGAAATGCTTAGGTCTGGCTTCTCTTCCGTTACGCATATACATTCTAAGCATTTCCCACCCCCTTATTTTGGGGTCATGGTTCACATCTTCCAATCAACTTGGAAGATGTGATTTACTTCCGGTTTCTTTCTCCTGGGCTATCCTTATTCTCCTCCCTTATTCCCTGTTGCCTGGTTTAACTATAAAAATACCAGACAGTTCTGCATATTGTCAAAGCAAGAATATACAGTATTTGCAGCGTTGACAGTTTGTGTATGTGTGTATGTGTGAATTCTATTTGAAATGGTTTATTATTATAGCAAATGGTCACATAATAAATGGACATGCATATAAACATTCAATTTAATAAAATGCACAATCAATCTGCAAAGGAAACTTTAATGAAAGCAATGTATTATTTATTCTTAAACATTCTAGCCCAGGGATAGGCAACCTTGGCTCTTTTATGACTTGTGGACTTCAACTCCCAAAATTCCTCAGTCAGCATGGCTGGTTCAGGAATTCTGGTTATTGAAGTCCACAAGTCATAAAAGAGCCAAGGTTGCCTACCCGTTCTAGCCCAACTCTACCTCAGTACAACTAACACCTACCAGTTCCTCTGCCAAGTGTTTGCAGCCTCCGCTATCAGGGTAAACGATTGGCTCTTGCTTTGCACCAGTAACAGGTTTTTTGGTTGGACGAGCTTGATACCTTATACCACCAACCGGAGGAAGAGGAGCTGGCTTGAGAGTCGGAAGTGCCTCCCATTTCTTGTTCAATGGCCTGTGTCCTCGTGCAATGTCACCTTTATTTTCAATCTATTTAACAGCAAGGAAAAATACTATTACAAACTGCAAACAGTCAGAATTTTCAAGATGAAAGATTTTCTAGCAAAAAACACAGACAATCAAATTCTCAAAAAAAAAGTGACGCAAATGCATGTGAAAACAAGCTGTGCCATATTTCTGTGAATTGTATTTTTCTTGGTTTCTTATTTTGTTAAATTTATATCCTGAGTTTCCTTGAGACATCAAGTTGACACCAAAATAAGTATGTATTCTTTCCATTAGGCTTACCTCATTCCATCCACAGAAAAATATTAAGGCACAAACAAGTAATTATTCATCATTCCACAGACTAATACACCTCTTCTTTCAAAGGGCTGTTGTCTTCTATTATTATAGTATGCACAGAGTATGCAGAGTCCTAATTCACACTATATACCAGTGGTGGCGAACCTATGGCACGCGTGAGCCCTCTCTGTGGGCACGCGTGCCATGCCCCGGAGATGGCGAGAACCTGGCTCCCGCTGCCCTGGCCCCGCCCACCCAGTCTGCCATGACCACTGCGGCCACGCCCCTCCAGCACCCGGTGATAAATAGGTGGGTTTGGGGTTGCAATTTGGGCACTGGGTCTCTAAAAGTTTTGCCATCACTGCTATATACCTACTCAGAAAAAAGCTCTATTACTCTCAGAAAAATGGATTTATGATTGCAAACGTGATGTGATTGAGCCATGGTTTTACAAAATTAACATTAACAAATTAATTCTCGTTATATATCTTTACTCAAATGTAAAACCCATTAGCTCAATGGGATTTATTCCCAAAAATGGAGAAATAGGATTCCAGCCTCTTTGTTTACTTAATTCAATTTAGATATCGTCCAACTCCAACTGTCTCTAGGTAGGTCACAAATAACTAACATAGAAACCAATACAAACCTAAACCCAAATGGGATTTGGGAACAATATACAGCCTAGAAAAAAAGTAACCATCAACAAGCCCAATTAATGAGCCCCATCCATTTCACCACATGTCTTGATGGCTTTATGGAACACCATGAGGGTTGGAACCACACAGAATGCATGGGAAACTCATTTCAAGTGTTAGTTTGTTGACGGAAGCAGCAAGCAACACACATCTCCAAAATGTGTCTGTATGCAGGATTTATATTGGGAGCACCTGAATTGTTCAATATAATGCACAATAAAAGTTGATCTGAAACCACATGGAGGAGAAGAAGCCTCTAAATATATTAGAAGAGGGAAACAGCATGGCGAAAAGCTTGACCTCCTTCTGCTTAATGCTGTCAAATATTATCCCCTCCACATATATAGCTTTTGTTGGGAAAAAGAGGGTGCTGGATAGTTTAATCATAAAATATCGTTGCTGGGCTTAAAAAGAAAAAAATGGAAGACTAATAATAGTCATCCAAATTTTTGCACTCCACTTACAGAAGCCCACCTTAGCTGAACATATGGCCTAAGAATAAATCACCAAGACTAACCAAATGAAATTTAAAAATCCACATGTGCAAAAAGGAAAAAGAAACAAAAGCCAAAGGATATCAGTTTAAAGTAACTAGGAAAAAGTTTCATGACATGAAGATCTTACGGCTTATATATATATCCACTTTATGAATAACACGTTCCGTGGATGTGGGCTTTGGATCTGGATATAAGAAATCAGAGTTCAAAAATCATGGAAGAGCTTGGTTTTATATTTCCAAAATTTCTCACACGACATTTTATAGAACAAAAGATAAATTTAAAATAAGTTGGAAAGTAGTTAAAATATTTTGTACTCAAAAAGATAGCAACTTGAGGCCCTATGGCTACAAATATGAAGAGAAACAAGCTTTACTTTCTTAGATTACACACATATATGTATTATGCTATGTACATATGTATATATTAGCTATATGGCTTGTCACTAATTAGCATGTTAATCATACATTTTGTATAATATTTTGCTGGTAAATAATCTAATACCAGATTTCATTTCAAAAAAATTTAAAAATTAATTTACAAATGTATATTAAGCATAATAAAATTGTATTTATTAAATTAAGAAAATTTAATATTGCCTTTAGACTAATGTAGAATATATATTTAATTTCTAAAAAGTTCAATGATTACCTACTCAGACAATAGGATTTTGTTTCAGATATCTTCAGTGTGCATTATGAAGATCAATGATCCTATACTCCACCCATTTAACTATAGGAATGACATGGATGACTGAGAAACTCCATAGACATAGAGGAATGAAAAACACTTCCATATTCTTTCTTCTTACATTCTTTTTAGAACCATAACCAGAGGAGTATAAAGATACCATAAATGATGCTGGTTCCCCTTATATCTGCCAGATTTCATTCCAAGTAGTGATAAAATTTGCTTTGGAATTTAATTTTTTCAGACAATTTCAATTTTTCTGTATATGGATTTTTCTGCATTAAGGAATTTGATAGGAAACTATCAACCCATTATCCGAATGCAGTCTAACACAAAAACAAGTATAAACACATATAGGCTATCTATTTTAATATATTTTTTTTAAAAAAAGATTCTTACCGGTGGTGCAACAGTTGCCTGTATGAAGAAAAGAAGAAGAAAAGAGAAGAGAAGAGAAATTTTTTAAAAATATGTACTCGGATGGGCAAAAGTGCAGTACTTTTTTCTTAGGTTAAGTTGAAAATTAAACTTTCGTTTATACAAATTAGAAATATGTTTTAATCTAAGTGAAATGGAAATTATGCTACTATATAAAAGAAGTTATATTCTAACCTCATCTTCATCATAGTCTGCAGGGTCGCCAGATTTAACCAGAGCAATGGAAAGAAGGAAGAGCAATAGTAGTTTCATGATACTGAGTCGCTTGAACATCTTTCCAGTATTTCCCCCAAATTCAGGAAGGCAAATCCAAGCCCCTATATAAGTGAATCATCATGAGGGCTACTAACTGATTCCTGATAGGTCCAACTGTTCAAATAGCTAATAGTTAACCTTATTGTGCCTGGACAGTCACTAATTGAGCAATATTTTTTGCTATGTATAAGCTTAAGCACAGAAACAATGAGTTTTTTAAATATAGTTCTGCTCATTTACAGAAATCAAATGGAGGTGATTCAAAATTATCAATATTCGGTGGAGCTTTAACACATTTTTTTGAATTTGGTTTATATCTTTGACTAATAGCAACTTCGGCTGTTGTAGTTTGGAGATTCTTCTTTGCAGTATAATTTGTACTGTCAAATGACAACGTCAACCTGAAGCACAGCACCACTTTGTAAAAACATAATTTGTCTGTCAAGTTACAAACCTTATTGTACAATTGAGCTTTAAGGCTTGCATAAAGAAAAACAATTGTGAACGGGATGGTAAATGTGTTCCTTGCATAAAAAACAGGGTTTCTGTATCAGGGAAAATTATGTTTGGGAATTCACACTGTATTTTGTCCTAATTAAAACAATCAAATCCCATAGTTATTGACATAATGGATACCAATTTTTTCAACTGGACAAAAAAAAAATGGTAACCCTTACAGGAAAAGGAAAGTGACAAAAAAACAACTCATGTTTACATCAGGAATTAGGATGGAAGAACATAAGGTTTGGATTTATGTTATGGCATCACTGTATGTTATTTTTTTTCTGACATTAACTCAGTTTTCTGCAGATGCTTGTCAAACTTTCAGAAAAGTTCCCAAGTCTATATTATAGGGCAATAATCTTTATTAGGCCAGCTGAAGCTAAAAGAAGTGGTATAGCCATATTATATGATACTGAATTTATCCCACTGCTCAAAATACTGCTGTAGGTTTTCTGTGGTAGCTTGATCTTTGAGAGAACAAAATTTTGATGGCTATATTATTTTATCATACATGCACGTTTATTGTAGTGTTAGCTGCTCAGTTATTAAGATGGGTGACCATATAAATACATAAATTATGAAAAGAAGATTCTGCAACTAAAAGACCTGAAAACCATCCACCAGTATTCTTTTTAAAAATATCCCTTCTATGGCCTCCTGTCCAATGAAGGAATTGTGATCCAATTCCATAAAGTAATAGATGTTGAAGTTGGAAGGGGAAATCTGGAAACTGCCAGTATATGTGAAGAAGTGGTATTTACTTATGTTATAGTCTGCCTTACAGTAAGGAATGTGTGTGTGTGTGTGTGTGTGTGTACTGTATAGCATTCTTTCTTCCTAATTTTCCACATCTCCATGAAACAGATTGTGCTGAGAAATATGATTTGATCCAAGACAATTAGTGAACTTACGTGACTGATGGAGGACTAGAACTAGGGCCTCCCCATTCTTACCACAACATCTTAACTAACTTCTTATAAATTTGTCATAAGGCCTTTGGAGCACTACCTAATTAGCATCCTAAGATCTGAACATATATAACATGAAATATAGGAATGCCACATTTGATGTTTTTTGTATTAGCCATTCCTGAACATATCTCATTGATATGTTGATGTACAGATAGTTTGATCTATTGATATACCAGTGTTATAGCAGGAAAATGTGGAACATAGCATCCAATGACCTATAAAATCAGCAAAGTAAAATAGACAATTGTTCAATTAGTACATAGTGCACCAAAGCAGTGTTAACATTACAAAATAGTCTTCCCAGCTAGACCACAAATAATGTCTTGCAGCATTTAGGGGAAATTATTTGACTATATTTATTATCCTGTTGACCAATACAAGCCACCATGATTGCCTAATTTGAACTGCAACAGCATAGAGAGATGTCTATTTGCTACTGCAGTTCATATTAGACAAACGGATTACACAGGACAATCATGGTTTCTCTGAACTATTATGACTAAGCCTATAGCATATTGTCTTGCCTGAGCTTTTTATGAGACTGAGGTATATAAATAAGCTGCATTGCTAACGTTGGATGGAGAACAGTGTTTTTGATGTAAATAGAAGTGGAGGTAAAGATGTTGGTAGGCATTTTGTTCATCCTTGGGTTTTCATTCATTTACCAAGTTATTTATTTAGCCAGTGGGGGACAGAGATGCTAACTTGCATTGTTTGCCTTACTGGATTTATTCAAACAGTGGTGAAATATCCTGTCCTATCAGATGAGTCAAGGCCACCGCTCAGTGACTCTCTTATCAATGCTATGCCTTTGTGCATAGCACCGGGAACAGAGACTTTTGACCAAATATAAGCAATGTGTCCCTCTAGTTATTTATTTAAAAGTGTTTTTTCACAAGTGGTGTTGCAAGTTTATTCTGTGAAAATTTTGTCGTTTCGTTTGTATTTCAGATAGAGACTATAGAGTTAAACAGTAGACTCCTGTCGTTTTACAACGTCGTTATTGAAGAACATTTACTCTTGGATAGATAACATTAGTGTTTCCTTTGTTGGTTTTGTAAAAGACTTCTGCTTACGTCAAAGGTCAAAAATAAACGGGGTCGACTCATTTATATCGTCCACATAGTACACTTAATCCAAATGTACATTTTTAAATATAACTTGTTTGAAAAAAGGAACACTTCTTTTTCTATTGCTTATTTATAACACACACACACACACACACACACACACAAATCAATGGCTGATTTAAAAAAAATGGATTGGAATTATCAGAATAGCTCTTAGTCACTTAACTATTAAAAATTCACTATCAATATATTTAATGAAAATTATTCCAAAGAAAATCTTAAAATCCATTATTAAGCAAGACTTATTAATATGTGATATATTTTGAAACTTGATGGCCACCTAGTTTCTTTAGAATTTTGTATGTCATCCCATTTTGGTTACTGGCATGGTTATCTGCCACAAATTGAGATTATTTTAAAATGCACGCAATAGCATCATAGTGCAAACCCTAACCATATATATTTGCAGTTTTGCACATTTTATCTTACAATTTTTCTTTCCACAAATGCTCAGATATTTGCAGATGATAATTTCAGCAACAAAAGCATGATATTCCTTTATTTATTAGGAAATAAGCAGCTTTAAACTCAAACTCTGATAAATTCAGCAAATCTTGAGATTTAAAGTACAGATGACTATAGCTTTGTTTTAAACCTAGTCGCCTCTAGAACAGGGGTCTTCAAACTTGGCCCTATTTTAATGACTTGTGGACTTCAACTCCCAGAATTCCTCAGCCAGCGTGCCTGGCTGAGGAATTCTGGGAGTTGGTGCCCACAAGTCATAAAAGGGCCAAGTTTGAAGACCCCTGCTCTAGAAGCATTGAACTGCAACCCCCAACCAGCCTAAATCTTTCATCAGTTTGGATTTTGGCATTTTTTCATTTGGGTGGGGAAAAAAATAGCCTCATCTTTTGATACTGATATAATTGCTTAATGGTACTTTGTCCTGAAACAAAGCTAAACTACACTCTCTTCTGTTCAGAATCTGTAATGACACTTTTTGCCCCAAAATATAAAATGAAGCCAGAGGATGAAAGTTGTTCAAAGATGTATACAACTCTGAAATACTATTAAAACTTCATAATATATTCTTCTAAACTTCTAAAATATATTTTTGATTTTTGTTGAATATTTGGAGTGCATAGGAGACTGTCTTTTTTTAAAAAAAAAATCACACTCCATTAACCTCCCCCATATGCCTTAAAAAAAAAATCTAGCAATCATTCTGCCTGAAGTGCTTTTCATTTTTCAACAGGCTACTTCAGCATTTTTTACCCAAAGCCTAGCTTTGGTTGACTTTAGTAGGTGTAAGCATTTATTTTGCAGCTACTTAAATTCTATAATTTCTCTTAATACTTCTCAATGCCTGGATGCAACATGGCCCAATGATAACCCAGAATTTCCTTAAGGATCAACTATCTCGGGAATCCTCTACTAGCAAATCTTATTACGGACGCAAATTAGAGCTCGTCAGGGTATCACAAATCACGCCAACATACTTTTCTGCTTAAAGGCTGGAGGAGTGGCTGCAAAAAAGAACTGGATAGATCTTTTATTACTATAATATACCATTACTATAATATAGTAAGTATGGTATACTTACTATTCTTCTAAGTTTTCCATTCCTTTAATAGCATCAAAACTAGTTTTAACTTTTACAAACCATTTATTTTGGTTTTCAGAAAACTTAAAATTTAGAATTTCCCGATTCACAATTTTCCAAACTCTTGATTTTTGAACCAAATCCGGAACTGGAGAGGCAGAGCAGAACGTGGATCTTGCGATCTCCCCTTCTCAGTTTATAAGCAATCTACCGAATTTGACAGTGCTAAGCTGCACTTCCCCCACGCGTGGACCTTGGGAGTAAGTCTCACACATTTCAACTATTAATATAGGTCAGGGGTAGGCAACCTCGGCTCTTTTATGACTTGTGTACTTCAACTCCCAGAATTCCTGAGCCGGCGTGTCTGGTTCAGGCATTCTGGGTATTGAAGTCCACAAGTCATAAAAGACCCAAGGTTGCCTACCCCCTGAATTATAGGTTATAGGACATTTATCGCCGTTATTTCTTCCACCTCGCTCTCATCCGCAGCTCTCTCATTGCTGCTGCTGCTGCTGCTGCCACCAAGACCCCTGCCTGAGCCTCTGTCTCAGTGTTTCTCAACCTTGACCATTTTAAGGCATGTGGACTTCAACTCCCAGAATTCCACAGCCAGCATTGCTGGCTGTGGAATTCTGGGAGTTGAAGTCCACATGCCTTAAAATGGTCAAGGTTGAGAAACACTGCTCTAACCTCTAGCCTCGCATCTACCTCCCCTTCCCCCCCCCCTCCCGCCATCCCAAGCCGTCCGGAGTCGATTCGCTCTGCGAATGGCGCGCTTTTGCGCATGCTCCAGATGCGAGCCGAAACGTCACTTCCGTCGCGGCGGTGACCATTGCCGGAAGCGCCCGTTGGTAACAGACCTGGTTGTGGTGTAGGGTCTGCGCGGTTCCGTTGAGGGGGGGATAAGTTGCCGGAACGGCTGGCTTCACCGAGGCCAAGCTGCCATCATGATGGAGGTAAGAAAATAGAGCGCTTTTCTTCCGACCCTTTGCACATGGCCAGAGCTGCTACGGCCAGCTGATTCGAAAGGGAATTAGTGACGACGCCCTCGGTCTTTGCTGCTGGGGCTGGGTTCGGCCAACACCTTTAGCCCACCACCCGCCTCCCCCAAACGGTCAGCTATGTATAGGAGCCTAATAGGGTGCCGCCTTAGGCGAAGACTGCCGTGAGAGGATCAAAAGTGTAAATGTAAATGGTAGTATAAACAGGCGTAGAATCAAAATCCCGTGAAGTCTTAGTACCGCTTAGTAAGGCCACATCTGGAATACTGCATCCAATTTTGGTCACCCCGTTACAAAAAAAGATGCTGGGACTTTGGAAAAAGTGCAGAGAAGAGCAACTGGAATGATTAAACTACAGTGGTTCTCAACCTGTGGGTCGGGACCCCATTTGGGGTCGATCGACCATTTCATGGGGGTCGCCAAGCAAGGCTGTCCGCCATTTTTTTTGGTCCGCCATTTTTTTCCCCTTTTCCGGCGGGTGCCTTACCTCCCTTGAGCTGGGCCAGCTGGTGGTCGGCCTGCTCCGTCTCTGCCGCTTGCCAGCTACGCCTCGGCCGGCGCAGGGGGCGGAACCACGCATGCGCGGCGCTCCCGGGCAGGGAAAGTCCTCGACTTACGACCGGTTGGGTAGTCCTCGACTTACGACC
>NW_015387193.1:46147-49289 GCF_001527695.2 Protobothrops mucrosquamatus | reverse complement strand
ATTCCAGAGGGCAGGAGCTGCCACAGAGAAGGCTCTCCCCCTGGGGGTCGCCAGCTGGCATTGACTGGCCGACGGCACCCTAAGGAGGCCCTCTCTGTGGGAGCGGACTGGTCGAAGGGAGATATTTGGTAGGAGGCGGTCTTGCAAATACCTAGGTCCATTGCCATGGAGCGCTTTAAAAGTTGTTACTAACACCTTGAAGCGCACCCGGAAGGCCACTGGCAGCCAGTGCAGCTCGCGCAGGAGAGGTTGCAGGATTTGGGTATGGCCAGTCAAGAGAAAAGAAGGACCAGGGGCGACATGATAGCAGTATTCCAGTATATGAGGGGCTGGTTTTGTACATCTGATACGATCTGTCATGGTATTTGAGTTGGTTATAATAAGGGCATTGTCCATGCTTTTCTCTCATGGGCTAGTGCAGCGTTGTGCAATGCAAATTTGGTTTGTTATTATTAAATTGTTATTAAATGTATTTGCTGCCTATCTGTCTAAATTTATTTACTGCTGAAGAAATAAGGGAGCTTAAAGCAAAAGTAAAATAGAACAATAAAATAACTAGGGAAAAAGAAAACAGAATTGAAGAACTAACCAATATAATTAGTAAAAATAAATAAATCTAAGTTTTCACGTGCCTCAGGTGTGAAACAATTGCAATTTTTAGTTAATAATTTTTAATTCACGCATGCCTTACGTGTGAAGCAATTGCAATTTAATTAACCAAGTGAAAAAGACTAAATGAAAAGAAGAAATCAAGTAATAGACTAGAATTTTAAAAAAATAGAAAGATGAAGACGTCTCCAACAAATGTTCCACATTGTGATCTGTGCCTTCATAATTCCTCAGCCAACTGCATTGGATATATTAAAATAACACTTTTCAGGTATAAAGATTGCCTTTACTTGTTATTTTTAAAGTTTGAAACATTCAGTATGTCATTTAAAATGATAAAGTACTGTTTGCTCAGTAGTTGGCTTCAGAAATAGCATTAAGAATCTGAATGGAGATAGTTTATTGGGTGACTACCTACCTGCTGCTTTTCTCTGCTGGAATGTATACACTAAACATAATTTCTTTGATCTAGTTTGCAATTCATTTTAAAGTATGGTATGTTTAACAGTGGCTTATTGAGTAAGATGAATTGGACTAATTCACACAACTAAATCAAAACCAACACAACTAATTCACACAGCTAATCAAAACCAACAATTCCATGTGAATGTCTCCTTATTTATTTATTAAACATAATGCTGCCCATATCACCATCAAGAGTGACACTGGGACAAGATAAAACTGAGTTAAACAGTATAGATGCCATTGCTAATTGAAAGGCCTATGCTTTTCCATGTAGAAATGTTCCAGTTAAGTTCCTGATGTCTTCAGTTTTAAAAAAAAAGTTGGTTGTCAGAACTGCATGGGAAAAAAAATCTTATCAGTAAATTATTATTATCACCTCTCTCAGGGACTTCGTGTAGACATTAAAGAAGAGTGCCTGAGGATTCGATCCCTCCTTCCCAATATCACCAACTAGAAACAGCTGTTCAGAAATACTACTTTAAAGCAATGTTTCCTATTCTCAATTCTTACAGCTAGCCAGAAAGATACCATGGTCAGTAGTACAGAAAGCAGCCTAGAAGTATGCAAAACCAGTATCATGCTCCCCAGTCATAGCAACGAGACACATCC
This sequence comes from Protobothrops mucrosquamatus, assembly GCF_001527695.2. Taxonomy (NCBI): domain Eukaryota; kingdom Metazoa; phylum Chordata; class Lepidosauria; order Squamata; family Viperidae; genus Protobothrops; species Protobothrops mucrosquamatus. Next base: position 47,606 of record NW_015387193.1, on the reverse strand, counting down.
AGGATGATCTCCATTAGTTTGAGTCAGTATGTCATGTGAACCCAGGAAATTTGTCCAACACTGTTTTTCAGTTAACTGTAGCTTACTTGGTTATTGCAGTGTTCAGGTTTTGCATGACACAGAGAATAAAATATCCAAACAGAATTGGCTGATTCAGCAAGAAACAGAATTGTTGTTGATTAAGCTCTGGCTCGCCCTTGTAAGAATAGCATAGTATATTTGGAAGTTAAGATACTAATAAAATGAGGCGTACGATGCCATTGATACCAGCCAGAAAGTGAAATAATGTGCAAATCCAAAATGGCTCCATACCATGAAGGGCTTTATAGGTCAAAACCAGTGTCTTGGGCCAAGAAACAAACTGACAACCAAAACACCTTGTGGAGCAGAGATGCAACATGTGCTGTTTTTTAGGTGGTCTCATACTTCCCGTACCACTGTATTCTTCCAGAAACCCTTCAGGAGCAGCCCCATGTAGAGCGCATTGCGATAGTCCAGGGGTAGGCAACCTTGTCTCTTTTATGACTCGTGGACTTCAACTCCCAGAATTCCTGAGCCAGCCATGCTGGCTCAGGAATTCTGGGAGTTGAAGTCCACGAGTCATAAAAGAGACAAGGTTGCCTACCCCTGCAATAGTCCAATCTAGAGGTGACCTACAGTTTCACTCATATTTTGCCACTGATCCATCTGTAGTAGTAGTGTAACAACAAGAACAATAGCCGCAACATACAGGTAGTCCTCGACTTACAACCACAATTGAGCCCAAAATTTCTGTTGCTGAGACATTTGTTAAGTGAATTTTGCCCCATTTTTCGACCTTTCTTGCCACCGTTGTTAAGTGAATTCCTGAAGTTGTTAAGCAAGTGACATGATTGTTAAGTGATTCTGGCTTCTCCATTGACTTCGCTTGTCAGAACATTGCAAAAGGTGATCACATGACCAATATTTTGGTGTTTTGTATTTTAATCTTTTTTCAATAAACTAATTTTATACATACATACATACATACATAAAAGAAAATCACAAAAGATCACATGACTCCAGGACACTGCAGCAGTTATAAATATGAGTCAGTTGCCAAGCATCTAAATTTTGATCAGCTATGGGGATGCTGCAACGGTCATGAGTGTGAAAAATTGTCATAGCTCACTGTTTTCAGTGCCGTAACTTTGAATGGTCACTAAATGAACTGTTGTAAGTTGAGGACTGCCTGCAGTTAAATTGATTGATTATGTGCCCTCAAATTGTTTAAACTCCTAGCCACCACATAAATACATTTTCACGGTTAAATAATATCCATTAAATCAGCGACATGGAAATTGATTTTTCTTGTGGTTTTTACCACTTTTCTCCTTTTTCCGCAAACTTGACATTACATGGGCAAAAATAATACCTTATCACAGTGATGGCGAACCTTTTAGAGACCGAGTGCCCAAACTGCAACCTAAAACCCACTTAT
>NW_015387193.1:0-45036 GCF_001527695.2 Protobothrops mucrosquamatus | reverse complement strand
ACTTATGTATCATCGGGTGCCATGTGGGTGTGGCCCATTGGGTGGGCATGGCTGCGGTGGTAACAGCAGACTGGATGGGACTAAAAAGTTCAATCAATCAATTCCAACTTTGAGAGATCTTTTTTTTTTTGCCCGCGACAAGTTGAAATTGATTGATTGATTGAACCTTTTTTTTTTTGCACACGGCGGCAGAGGCCTAAAGTGAAAAGGTTTTATAAAACCCATCTGAAGGCCTAGGACTGGGGCGACAGTGCGCGTGCCCACAGAGAGGGCTCTGCGTGCCACCTGTGGCACGTGGCCATAGGTTCGCCACCACGGCCTTATCACTACTGGGAAAATAATTCCCTGCATCTAGTAAAATTACACAAACAGAAGGCAGCATCTCATTTTCAGTCTTGAGATATTCCCAGATATATAGATGGTTGGACATTCTACAATCGTAAGGAGGAGATTTCTTGTGACATGTGGATCTTTAGAGCAAAAAGAAACGGCTGCCTTTGGTTTTCTTCTAAAAAAAAGCAGAACTTATGATTATTTTGTTTAGTGATTACTGTAGTGGTTCCTTCTGATCTGAAGGTTAGGTTTCTCCTATTCTGTTGAGCTTTGAGGGAAGGAGGAAAAGAATGCAATTTTTATGTGATTTCTTTTTCCAATCCCAGTGAGATCCGATGCTCATTTTCTTTGCTCATTGGCACATAAAGAGAAATTATGGTTATCTAGTAAGTGAATCTTTTGTTTTCATTTTTTTTCCACTTCTTCGTTTTATTGAAATTGTTATGGATAACTCTTTTTTCTTTGCAGGATTCAATCTGGGTGGGTCACTGGGACCAGAGCTTTCGTCTTGTGAGCTTTCAGACTTGTGCTGCAGCCCATCCTCAGGGAACTTCTCCCTAACAGAATGTGTGTGCTTTTTTTTCTTTTTCAGGAAGTGCAGAAGCACTCTGTCCACACTCTTGTGTTCAGGTCTTTAAAGAGGACTCACGATATGTTTGTGTCTGACAACGCAAAACCTGTATTATTAGATGAAAGGAGGTAAGAAAGAGAACTAGGCATGAAATGAAAAATAGGTTCTGTTTTGAACCCAGAATAAACACATTGTGCTTTAAAAATTCTGCCAAACGCTTCCGTGTAGGTTGTGTGGTTCAGCAGAATCAAATTCAAAACATTTTGGTGGTTTTAGGTTTCAGCCAAAACAAAATGTGGGATTTTTTATATAATGAATAGGGAAGACTAGTGCAGGGGTAGGCAACCTTGGCTCTTTTATGACTTGTGGACTTCAACTCCCAGAATTCCTGAGCCAGCTTGGCTGGCTCAGGAATACTGAGAGTTGAAGTCCACGAGTCATAAAAGAGCCAAGGTTGCCTACCCCTGCACTAGTGTGTATCTCTTGCATCCTCCATGTGGTTTGTACACTGATCTTCTGAGTACCTTCCTTTCCCTACCTGCCCTACTGCTAGTGACTTCAGATGCAGCATATCTAACTGACTTGGCCTCCCCCATCTATCCAATGCTTCCCCCCTATCTTCCCTTATGCTATACTTGAAGTCAAGGCAATCAGCAGATAGGCAAGGAAAGGAAAGCTGTCTGAAGACTAAGTGGGCTGGCCCTTTGAATATGCTATTTTTGAAACCAAGGATAGTAGCAGCTAGCTCCTCCTGCCCCACATGACCTTTCCAATGCCTCCCTTTCCTTATCTCACAATAGCTGCTACTACTGGCATTATTCATGACTTGAATCCTGAAGTCTTGAATCGGTCAAGTGCTGAATACCATGGAAAAATAGAATGATTCCCTTCAATCCGGTTAAATAAACTTCAAGTTATTGCATGTTAAATAATCAGAATTGATTTTTGCATTTCATTCAAATTCAGAAAAATACAGGAAAGTTGTATTTGGAAAAAAAATCTGTGTACCAGTGCATGGTATAAGTATGTATATATCAAACTTACTATCTGAACCTCTGAATATATGAAACTCTACCATGATACAGTTTTATTACAGTAAAACATATGTAAAAAAATAAAGATGTAATAAAGTTTATTTTTGTGCAGCCACAAAGTTAAGATGGCAGTTAAACTCCGTACAGAGTATAGTTCTGTGCTACATATGCCTGTCTTGAAAGAATGTGTTCGAGAGAAGGGATCTCATGGTGTATTAGATTCCTATGGACACAAGCAATATCTCCAAACTCCAGGTAGGTGACAGTTACATGGGTGCATGTGTAGGTGATGGATACAGATATGACTTTAATAATCTTGAACCCTTGTTCGAGAAACACCTTTTGTAACCATATGGTCACTATCAGATGATAGTAACTATCTCTGAGTAGAGATGCGTAGGATTGTTTTATTGGATTTAAAGGATTCCCACTTTTAAAGAGAGTTGCCTGCTGGCTAAAGAATGGTGGATTGTAACTGCCTGAAGGCTTGTCATTGACTTGATTTAAGGCAGAGATATAAATCATAACATAATAATAGATTATTAGATATTTTAAAATACATTGGCAGAGTATGACTATCAGCTATGTAGAAAATTGTAACAACTAAAACAATTTTCAAACCCCAAGTTAAATTAATTATAAATTAATGAAACTGGAGAGAAGAGTTAATTCCTATTTTCAGAACATGAGTTTGATTCCACTACTAATCACAAGTGGCAAGGATGAGTTCTTGTCGATAGAGAGAGGTTCTTCTTGAATTCTTAACTTATGTCCACTTGCTCAAACAATTATTTTTCTTCTGAGTTAGTCAATGTTCTTGAAATTCTAGTCAAAATAAAGTAGATCCTACAGGCTGAAGTCTATATGAACCTTGTTAAAAGAAAGAAGTATTATTTCAAATATGAACATTCCTTAAGCCCTCAGATATTGTTCAAAATATGTTTAACATCTTTGTATTTTGCATTATGTAACTCAGTACACTATTTCAAGATATATAGTTTTTGTTTGCACATGTTCCATTTGTTATATTTTTATTTTTCTTACTTTTTTATTTTTATTTTATTCTTAGATATGGTCAAATATTAACATTCTGTCATTACATCATCAATTAACCTCTCTTTTGTTTAATTTATTTTTATTTTTAAAGTTAATCTTATTGCTTAATTTTTTAGAATTCAAATTCATCAATATTTCCTTTTTGTTTTTTAAAATTGATCCATTAAACCTTCTCTTTTTCTTCTCGTTTAAAATGGAAGCAAATTCATACTCTATGTAGAGGTAATCCTCAAGTTACAAATGTAATAGAGCCTGTCAATTACATTAGTAGCCTGAGGATTCGTTAATTGGATCGTGTTAAATGAACGTGATCCCTCCCTGCTTTCATTAATCGAATGCGCAGGTCGTTAAATGCACATGAGGTATCTCAGGTTGAGGAAGACCATGGAGGGGGAAAGTGCTGGAACAGGCCGCCTGCTTCACACCACCCAAGGCCTCCCGCAACGCACTAAAGTACCTCATGCTCCCTTGGGATCCCCAGAATTGCTCCCCTCCACATTTTACTCCGCTGGGTCTCCACAGGCACTGGCCTGTGGAGACTCACCTTGCAAAAAAAACTCCATGATCAAGCGAGCTTCTCCTGTCTGCTGGCAATCTGCTTTTGGAGCGCTGGGTAGCCTTGGTGAGTCTGAAGAAGCCAAAGATTGCGTCCCCAAAAGCTTCCATTCTCCATGCCAAAAGCTTTTGCTGCAGAAAATGGAGACCTGCTGGGGGCAGGAGATCGCTGTCTTCTTCAGCTCTCCGTCCTCAATTCCAAAAGCTTTTGCAAATGGGACGGAACATTTTGGGGGTGCAATCTCGCGCTACTACAGGCCTCCATCCCCTTTGCAAAGGCGTTTGGAGCAGAGAATGGAGGCATGCAGGGGTGCGATCTCACGCTTCTTCAGCTCTCGTCTTCCACTCCAAACGTTTTCGCAAAGGGGAGGGGAGACTTTGGGGGTCCAATCTCGCGCTACTTCAGGCCTCCATTCTCTTCAACAAAAGCTTTTTGCAAAAGCGATAGAGCCCTGAAGTAGTGCAAGCAGGCAGTTACACGCCCCTGCAGGCCTCCATCCCCCTTTTCAAAAGCTTTTGGCACAGAGAATGGAACACTTTGGGGATGTGATCTTGCTTCTGCCGTAGTGTATTCTTGGGTTTAAAGTGTGCACATGTGTTGTGTTGGTTGAAAATCCTCTTGAGCTTTTCAGACATTCAGATATGTATTTACATACATATACACATATTCATAATGTGATTTTTCCACATTAATTATTCCGTAGAAATTCAAATGATGGTTGCAGTTTGGAATCATGACGGGAGTTGTATGTAATTATTAAATGATTGTTTTTACTCTTCTATAAACGACTTAATACATCTCTTAATGTTTAGGAGAAGATAATGATTATTTGATAACAGGAACACATCCCTATCCTCCTGGACCCGGTGAGTAAGCTTATTGCCAAATACAATTAGGTTTAGGTGGAAATCGGTGGTATTCTAGAACAGGATCTTAAGGAAGATGTCATTGTATATTAAGGTGGAGCGTAATGATACAAACATTGATTTGAAAACAGTTTGAATGCATCTTTTATGAGGGAATTATATAAATGATCTTTATTGCTTTTGGTAGTATTTTTGATACCTTCTGTTACCGTGCAAAATATATTGCCAATATATTTTGAAATGTTTAAAAAGCTCGGCATACTTATAATCATAGAATTGGAAGGGAACAGAGGGTCTTTTAATTCAATTCTCTGCCCAGGGCAACATTCCTCAAACCTCCCAGGCAAATGATTGCCCAGCCTTCATTTGAAAAACTTCAGTGATGGAGAACTTGATTCAGGAGACATACTGTTCCACTGCTTAATAGCTCTCACAGCAAGGAAGTTTCTTAAATTTGGATCTCTCTCTGAAAATACTCAAACCAAATATCTATTGGTTTTTGTCCTACTGTCAGGGTAGAAAAAGCCTGTGTTGTTTTCCTATGACAGTTCTTACAAATATTGGAAGATTGCTATGGGTCTCCCCTCAACCTTGTCTTCTTTAAGTTAAACACACCCAGTTTAAAAGTATTTGTAAGATTTAGCACTCAACATCTTGCTATCTTCTCTGCATTCTTTTTTAGCTGCTCAGCAACCTAATGGAAGAATTCATCCATTATTAGACATTGACACAAACAAATAGAATACTTTAAATTAAGACAATTAACAGGATGCCAGATATTTTTCAAGGAATATATTCTTTTTGTTCACTTGTCTATTTACTACCCAGTAATTTATATTGTTAAATTTTCTTGAATGTTGTCTCTTTTTATATAGCTTCAGAAAACCTTATTCAAATTCATGTATTATGTACATTACAAATCATAAAATTCTTTAATCTGATTTTAGTTTTTAATGTCTGCTTCCAGTCACTGAATGTTCAAGCTCCTATTTAATCTATGCAATATGAAATGAATGTTTTAACTTGTTTAAAAACTATTGTGAAACTGGTTTTTTTTTTAATTTAAAAACCTGATTACTTTTAATGAGTACTAATAAAACTAAGGAGTTGAAATATAGCATTAGCTGTATACACAGACAGACTGTAATGATTTAAAAGCATTCAAAATTAAAAAGTCTATTAAATAGAATAATAATTGAAGTGGGCAATATTCCAATATAGAATATGTCTGTTATCAGTTAAAAACTTCACATAGAATTCCTTTGATTTCCCTGACTACGTAATTGCTTGAAGAAGTAATAATTGTTCCTTTATGTATTGCAAAATGAAAAATGGTACATTTATTAAATATATAATTTATAACATAAATGAGCATTTAGTTGTTAACATTTTTTTGTTTTTGATTATATTCTCTTTCTTTTTTTAAAATAAACAAGGAGTGGCTCTGACTGCAGACACTAAAATCCAAAGGATGCCTAGTGAATCAGCATCTCAGTCATTAGCTGTGGCACTGCCTCCTTCTCAATCCAAGTAATTATATTTCACTTATTAATTAGCTAAGAAACCAAAATGACATTTCAGATTCATTTGCAAAGCACAGTGACATAAAATGGTATTTGTTAACTCATAATGGTGTGCTCCATTTGATTATGTTCTTTGTAATTGTTTAGCAAGACGTTATTTACTGTTGATAATTTAAGAAAAAAAATAAAACAGGGACTTACATCAAAGGGCAAAACAGAAGCAGCCTGTAAGTAGATACCTTTTCTGTTTCTGATGGCTTCTGTGTGCCATAAAGGATCTTTTGATGAAAGCTACTTCTTATAGTGTCGAAAGATTTATGTATGAGCCAGGACACAATCCATGAATAATACAATCTTAACAGGCTTCTGTTTGGTAACCATTTCAGTTTAATAGGACATACATTCAAGTATGCTTGTTAACTAGGCAATCTTAAAAATATAAAGAAATAAATTGCAGTATAAATGACCTGATAATTAACTTCAGCTCATCACTACATTATGGCTACATTAATACTGACCTTAAAAAGGAAGAGGAGCCACACAAGGACAGATCTGTTTGGTCCAGCATTTTTTCCCCCAATAGCCAGCCAGGAAGGCACACAAGTGGGATGGGTGCAATTTGCTTACTTAGGCTTCTGTGCTGTCACATTCTAATATCTCTGGCAGATTATGCTACAATTACAACAATCTCCTGTTTAAAAAATCCAAAATTTTGTATCACGGAATCAGATAAATCAGTTACTCAGTCACAGTACAATATAAATTTATTCCTTGAAGACTTTAAAGAAGCACAGTGTTTTAATACCTTTCTAAATATTAGAATAGAATAGAATAGAATAGAATAGAATAGAATAGAATAGAATAGAATAGAATAGAATAGAATAGAATAGAATAGAATAGAATAGAATAGAATAGAATAGAGCTGGAAGGGACCTTGGAGGTCTTTTCAACCAGTGGTAGGGGTACCACCTGTGGTACATTGGCATCTGGCAGGTGGTATGCGGCCATCCTAGAAAAGTGGTAGCGGGACAGGGGAATGAGCTGAACCAGTGGCAGCACTGCACAAGCCTGAGCGAGAGATGGCTGGAGCTGCAGGGCTGTCAGGGCTCAGCGGAAGCGCCAGGATCAGCACCAGGCTCCAGCTGGAGCTCGACGCTGATCCTGGTGCTTCTGCTGAGCCCAGAAAAAGCGCCAGGATCAATTGGAATGTTGCAGCCTCTCCAGGGTCTTGTGATTTACATTCAGATGCTTGGCAACTGATTCATATTTATGATGGTCACAGTGTCCCAGAGTCATGTGAAGTGACTTCTGCAACCACCCAGCAGACGGGGGGGGGGGGAATAAAAACCAAACACCCCCCCCACCCCCGCTGCCAATCCTCAACAGAAATGCTCACAACAATGAAAACCTCGGACAGGAGGAAGAGCGCTGCCGGGTGGGGGGGGCAGGCAGGTGTCTTGCTCGGCTGTGGCTTGGGGGGCACTTTTTTCAGTGCCATTGTAACTTCGAACAGTCACTAAGCGAACTGTTGTAAGTCGAGGACTACCTGTACTTTATCAAGTTTTTGACACCTTGCTAGGCGACTGGTGGTACTTGGATGTTGCCATATCCTAAAAGGGGTACAATGGGTGAAAAGGTTGAAAAGCCCTGATCTAGTCCAGCCCCCTGCTCAAGCAGGAGGACCTACCATCTCATATACCTATACCTATACCATTATTAGAGAAGGAGCCATCCAGCTATTCTAGGAGGAAGACCTGCTATTTCTTGAAAGACCTATTCCAGGTCTTATTGTTTTTTTATTCTTATCTCCAGCAATCCTTTTGGACGTTTACTCTTCCATTAGCAACAAAGGTTATAAACCATACTTGCCTCAATGAATGTGCATCTATTTCGTGTGTCTTTGGTATTATGACAAGTACTGATGTAAACAATAATGCAGGATAATAGTGAAAATTTGTAAAACCTAAGGCTCATGAAATACTATGGAATCTAATAGTCATGCTTAAAATGTTGCTACTTATTACCAGTTTAGCTGGAGTGTGATCTGAACATATTTGTTTGTTCTGCACTAACATGATATTCCAAAGGTTTTCTTGAATAGGTGTATTGTCAGTTATATACCAAGTCAGCACTCTTTATGGAGGTAATAAGCCCACATCATTTTTTCTCTTTTCAGAATAGAATCAAATAGAACTGCTGCTGGCGTAGGTGATATATATAGACATGCTGGGATGCCTGAGCGTTCACAGCCTCCAGGTTTGACTATGGTAAGTTTCAGTAATAGGGACCCTCTAATTAATCTAATCTAATCTAATTAATCAGATTATATTCTAGTCTTCTAATGAGCTAGAAAGAGCATAGACTTTTGTGACAGAATTATATTATAGGCCCCTGTGAGAGTAGTTCAATGAAGAAAAAGATATGATGTCATGTTTGTTCAATTTACAGGCTCTGATGGAAGCTGGTGGGAATAAAAATTCTGCATTAATGGCAAAGAAGGCTCCAACAATGCCAAAACCACAGTGGCATCCACCATGGAAGCTATACAGAGTAAGTAGTAAATATATTAGAACTATTTATTGCCAGATAAATAGTTTGTTAAATGTTGGACTAGTTTAGATGGGAATACAAAACTATATGCTGAGATTATTAGAAGAATAAGCCTATTCTGACCTTGAATTCAGTTACTATCACTCCTACTTCAATATGCTTTAGGCCGGTTGGAAACATCTATAAATAAAGTAACAGCATTCTGATTAAAGTTTATTGACTGAATCAAGGTCAAATCATATTTTTGTTCTGTCTTGTTCTAGTAAATCATAACTGAATAGCAATTTCTGTGACTTAAAATTTGAAGTAATGTTTCTAATCACTTCAAAGTAGCAGAGAAGATAGCAAAGAGAGCTTGATGTAGAAACTCATTCCAACTATTTTTAGGTCAAATAGCTTGGTCTTGTGTGGAATACTATTGGCAGAACTGTCAGAGTGACTGGAACCAATTTTTTTTAAGGCCCCATTCTTTAGAACTTCATGGAAACATATTGTATGTAAGCCCCTTAGAAGCATCTAGTTCAGTGGTTCTCAACCTGTGGGTCGGGACCCCATTTGGGGTCGATCGACCATTTCACGGGGGTCGCCAAGCAAGGCTGTCCGCCATTTTTTTTGTCCGCCATTTTTTCCCCCCTTTTCCGGCGGGTGCCTTACCTCCCTTGGGCTGGGCCAGCTGGTGGTCGGCCTGCTCCGTCTCTGCCGCTTGCCAGCTATGCCTCGGCTGGCGCAGGGGGTGGAACCATGCATGCGCGGCGCTCCCAGGCAGGGAAAGTCCTTGACTTACGACCGGTTGGGTAGTCCTCGACTTACGACCGGTTTAGTCCTCGACTTATAACCGGTTTAGTCCTCGACTTATGACTGGTTTAGTCCTCGACTTACGACCAGTTGGGGTTGCGGCATTAAAAAGGTTGAGAACCACTGATCTAGTTCATTACACTCATGTGCACAGTAACTGACTTACTCATTTATTGTCTTTAGCATTAGTTAACTAGATATTTCTACAAAATGGTGAGACAACTATAGTAGGCAAGGCAGCACATTCTCAAATACAGTCCAAACAAAATTAACACAAGTTCATTTTAAAATTGAAGAAAGGTATGGACAATTTATCTTTGTTTATGTCATCAAGGAGGGAACTTAAAAAGATGAAAATGATGCAACTTGGGGGGAAAAAAAACCAAAGCTCCAAACTCTGAAGTTTAACTAATATAGTACTGACCCTTTTAATATAGCTCTATGCATTATAGAGACAAAAGCTGTTGCAAAGGAATTTGCCCTAGAAGGCAGCAAGAAAAATGATCTTATTTTGAATAAAATTTGAAATTACAAAGTCTAAGAATTCCTGATCGTGGCTGGATATGCTGTGGTGGCGCAGTGTAAGAGCCCTGGTGGTGCAGTAGTTAGAATGCAGCATTGCAGGAATTTGATCCTGAGCAGCTCAAGATTGACTCGGCATTCCATCCTTCCGAGGTTGGTAAAATGAGGACCCAGATTGTTGGAGGCAGTACGCTGACATTTTAAACTGCCCAGAGAGTGCTGTAAAGAGCGATATATAAGTCTTATTGGTATTGCTATTTGTACATAATGATTATCCTAATTTAGTGCAGAACTGGGCAACCTGCATCCTATATAGGTTTTGCAATTCCCTTTGGAACCCCATAATCATTATTCATTGAACATTGGCAACATTATAGTTACTGATACATTTGAAGCCAAACAAACTTTTTGTTATGTAACTGCTTTAAGTTGTCAGGGTTGATATTTTATCTAAATTGATAAACTATTCTATAACTTTTTTAGGTTATCAGTGGACATTTGGGATGGGTGAGATGTATTGCAGTTGAACCAGGAAATCAGTGGTTTGTTACTGGCTCTGCTGACCGGACTATAAAGGTGAGATGTTGACTTAATTGTAGTCCAGTACTTTTTATATTATTTCAGTAATATACTTCATAATAGTGCTTTAGTAATATCCACTTCAGTATATTTTATTATTCTTTATCTTTGCCTATAGGCCAAATTGTTTAAGTGTGTTAGTGTTCCCAAACTGGGATTAGTATAGTAAACTATTTTTCCAGTCTTTCTACCATCATGAATATATTTTGTATTCTACTAAGAACTTCGAGATGTTGCTCAGATAGAATAACAGATGTCTGTGTGTGTTATTTCCAAAAACATCAAAGATGTATTTTTCTCATTACAGATTTGGGATCTTGCAAGTGGCAAATTAAAACTGTCTTTAACAGGACATATTAGTACAGTTCGAGGTGTAATAGTCAGTGGAAGAAGTCCTTATCTTTTCTCATGTGGGGAAGATAAACAGGTGAAATGCTGGGATCTTGAATATAATAAGGTAACTAAATGAACTTGAAACAGTTGGAATCTTTCAGCAATGTGATGATAATGGAACATTCAGTGCTGATTGTAATATGTTTACGTCCAGGTTATTAGGCATTACCATGGCCACCTAAGTGCTGTGTATGGTTTGGATTTGCATCCAACAATAGATGTGCTTGTAACTTGTAGCAGAGATTCAACAGCCCGTGTAAGTAAAGCAGAAATAATTATATATATTTAAAAAAACATGTTTGTCCCTGTGGAAACTAATATGATTTTTTTTGTCATTAGCTATTTATACTCTCTTTTAAAAATCTTCAGATTTTACTAATTGTAGTCAATCAAATAAGGATGCTGCACCACAGCATCCCAGGTTGCACAGAGATACTTTTGCAAAATAATCAAATTTGGGGAGTACTGTTTAATACTTTTGTTTTAAGGGTTGGGAGTAGAAATAAGAGAGAACCCTGGGGCTGCAAACTGTTGTAATCTGTGCTTTATTCATCAAAGGCTTACAAAAATAAGCTGAGCAGTTTCAGTTCTTCTCCTTAGCATAACAAACCATGCCAGTGGCGGAAAGTGCTTGTGTGTTCCTGTTATTTTCCTATACAAATACACCCAAAGGAACCCCAAATGCCCAATTAAGAATTGAGACAGGCATGCCCCAAATCCAGGTAAGAGCCTGGAAGATGATGATCGTTCACTGGCTTAAAATGCATTTCTTTCCAGAGGGACTGTCCCCCCGTTAGTGCTGACTGACAACTTCCCCTCCCCCTAGAAGCAGGCGATAGACCATAAACTGGGCTCTTATGGGCTCTCATCGGTATTCTTAATGTCCCTAGGCTTTGACCAAGCAAAGCAAGTAGTATCCAATAGAATGAAGGACATGGAGTTCCAAGAAGAACTAAATAGGTTGCCTCGCCACAGTAGGGATAGAATCAAACAGGGTGTGTGGGAATCGGCAAGATATCTGAATGATCTGACCTTCCCAAAACAAAGAATAGCTTTCTTCAGAGCCAGATTTAACATTCTTCCCTCAGCACTCCTACAGGGCAGGTATAAGAGAACACCAATAGCAGAACGGGTATGTATATGTGGTAAAGGAGAAGTCGAAGACATCTCACATGTTTTATTGTACTGTGAGTTATACCGAGTTTATAGGTCAGCATATATTCTCCCCTTATTAGAGAGATTGCCGGGGGGGGGGAGACAATTTTTATGTAGGCTTTCTCCTCCAGGACTCAAACCCTTCTATCACGCATGCAGTGGCAAAATACTGCGTTGCGGCAATGTCCACAAGAAAAAAAATTGGTTACAGATTTATAGCCGTCAACTTGTGCCAATTTTTTGGAGATATCTCTAATAATGTTTGGAACATTATATTTACTCACACACTAATCGGCTATCCATTCACGTAAACTAGGGAGTGACCCTAACATTTTGAGAATATGTATTTTCTTAACAGGGATGTTATTATTTACTATTAATGTCAGTACTATTTTTATTTTTATTTTTTTCTTAATATATTGTAAAAAGTGATGTCTATTGCTGGTCTATGACCGTAATAAAATTATTCTTGTTGTTGTGTTGTTGTTATTATTCCTATACAAATACTGTTCTTACCGTATATGGGAGTTCATAATGATATTAAGGTCAGCAGGATCCTGAGTGATATGCTCATAGTTATAAACAAATGGTAAAGTTTGTTTAATAAAGATTGTTTATTGTACTTAATTGTTCAAATTTATGATCTTATTAGATCTGGGATGTAAGAACAAAAGCTGGTGTGCATACATTGTCAGGACACACAAATGCTGTGGCAACAGTGAAGTGCCAAGCAGCAGAGCCACAGATTATCACAGGTATGATGAATGCTGCTTGTTAAAGTGGAACATACTGTAATTCAGTAAGTCGATCCTATAGCCAACTTGCACACAGTTGCTTGTGGTTTAATAAAATGCTTCCATTTGTTGTGTTCTAGTTGAGCATTTGTAGCTTTCAAACCATGCAAACATTTTAAATAAGATTCTGCATATAGCTAAGAACTCTGGGTATAAACAAGTATAAATGCCCAGAATTTTAAAAAAATATACCGAGAGCATGAGAATCTTGAATGCTTTTCAGAGTTGTTACTGGATTGCAGCTAGTACTTATGCAACAGGCAAATAAATTTGTTAAGTTTTGAAAAACTGTCTTGCAAAGGAGGAGAAGGTCTTTCAGAAAACCATCTCTAATGACGAAACCGGTACACTTATTCCGGGTGTTTACTTGATCTTATATATGTACAGAGACGTCGTCGAGGTTAACACCCAGGACCCTGTAAGGGACCTGGATACCATCTTGTCTCTCCCAGCAGCCGTCGTACGACATCCTGTCACCATCGCTTGGAAAAACTCTGGCTCACGGGTTTGACGTTGGGCTTTGGGTGAATCGCATCGCCGGGTGCCGGGGGCATGGCCACCAAGTGGGCATGGCTATGGTAGTCATGGTAGCGTGGGTGGGCGTGGCCACCTCGATGTTGCTCCTGGGGCCGGGCAGGCAGGATTGGGGGAGATTCAGGGGTTCTCTGGCGGGTGGGGCAGTGGATAGGAGGCTCCTCCTACAGGGTGAGGTGAGGCAAGGGAGGGGGCAGGGCAGGAGTGCCATTGCCATGGGGCAAGGCAAGGTGAGGCGGGCTGGTTGCAGACAAAGGGGGGCTCCAATGAGGAGGAGGAGGAGGAGGAGGAGGTGGAAGAGGGTTTAAACAAGGTTAGCAACCAGAGTGGGGATCCCCCCCCCAAACAAACATGCTTCGTGGGTAACCTCAAAGAACGACAGAAGAGACCAAAACCTGCTACAACCACCCAGCAGATGGGAGGGGAATAAAAACCAAACAGCCACCCCCCGGAGAGCTGCGCATGCACAAAGAGTGCAAAGAGCTGCGCATGCGCAGAGAGCACAAAGAGCTGTGCATGCACAGAGAGCACGAAGTGCTGCGCATGCATGAAGAGGAGGAGGGAAGCAGCTCGGCCCAGCAATGGCTCGCATGCCACTAGGGACGGCTCCGCGTGCCACCTGTGGCACGCGTGCCATAGGTTCGCCACCACGGCTGTAGAATCTCTGTATTGCTATAGCATTCAGTGGGGTGCCGGAAGTAATACCAGTATCTCTACCATCTTTCTTCTCTTAGTAAGACTCAAAGCAATGGGAAGATTTTCAAGTGCTGGGGAAACAAACGTTAAGTAAAAGGAAAATATGGTCAAAGTATATATATTACTTCTTAAATTCATTTCTTCGCTGCAGGAAGTCATGACACCACCATACGTCTCTGGGACATGGTAGCAGGAAAAACACGGGTCACGTTAACAAATCACAAGAAATCGGTTAGAGCAGTTGTCTTGCATCCACGACAGTAAGATTTTCCATGTTTTTTTTTTAAAACAGGCTTTTAAAAATGTAAATATACCATTTTTAGTACAGATAAGTCAGACTACTAGTCATGAATTCAATACTGTGCTGCCCATTTAAGGCAATAATTTGCTCTAGTAGTTGTAACTATTAGAAGAATGTATTATTGCAATGTCACATGACCTTGTGAGCTTTTGATCATTGCTTGAACTTTTCCTTCATTGAGGCCAGAGGGTTTGTGTGCAAAAGTGTTCCAATATCTCAGGGGCTGCCACAAAGAAGAGGGAGACAAGCTATTCTCCAAAGCGCCTGAAGGCAGGACAAGAAGCAACGGATGGAAACTGATCAAGGAGAGAAGCAACCTAGAACTAAGGAGAAACTTCCTGACAGTTAGAACAGTTTGAACTCATCCACCAGAGCTCCTCCACCTGAATGGACAACTGTCCACTGTCCGGAGAGCTGGGAAGCCACAGATGTTGCCCCTTGTTTTGGGAATAAAGTCCAAATTAAAACGTCGTCCCTTGCATCTGAAATCTAGC
The DNA here is from genome assembly GCF_001527695.2 of Protobothrops mucrosquamatus. Classification (NCBI taxonomy): domain Eukaryota; kingdom Metazoa; phylum Chordata; class Lepidosauria; order Squamata; family Viperidae; genus Protobothrops; species Protobothrops mucrosquamatus. The sequence goes on along the minus strand of NW_015387193.1, from coordinate 30,284 downwards.
ATTAGAGATCCAGAGAATCGAGGTTTTCTGTCCATGTCAATTGGAGTCGAAGGAGAAATACGCATAAGGATTCGATGTTATTCATCTTAAAAAGATGTTATGAGAATGTGGCTAAAGAAACAAAAAGATTAAATGTTATACATTCCCTAACCAAGTACCCTACAATAGTCCTCGTTTTACAACCTTTCCTTTTGGGACCGTTCCAATTTCCAATGGCACTGAAAAGAGTGACGTATCATGGGTCCTCGCACATATGACTGTAGCAGCATCCCCAGGGTCACATGCTCATGGCTTGGGTGCAGGGTCATTGGCTTGGAGTTACGACAAGTGGCAGCAATGGGCAAAGCTGCACTTGCTTAATGACTGCCTGATTCACTAAACAACTGCCCTGATTCTCTTAATCACCATGGCAAAAACACCGTAAATCTGAGGACAACTCGCTTAAGGACCACCTAGCGTAGCAATGGCAATACTGGTCCCAATTCTGGCTGTGAGTCGAGGACTGCCTTAAGGACGCAGCAGTGGTGTTCTATTCTGTGCGTTGGTAAGTCATTGAGATGAGGCAGGAGTAACAACAGTTGCTTTTTTATGTAATCTCCAACAAAACAACACAAAATGGCGCGGATCCCTTTTATACCCTTCTGCAGGGAGCAGCATCAACCAATAGATGCAACGTATTTTTCCCGCCTTGCGCATGCGCAATAGGCTGGAGACAGCCTGTCTGGCCCGGGCAGCCTCGTGGTCTGCCCGGGACTCTGCAGTTTCCTGCAGAGTTGGAAGGGACCTTGGAGGTCATCAAGTCCAACCCCCTGCTCAGGCAGGAACCCTACACCATTTCAGACAAATGGCTGTCCAGTCTCTTCTTAAAAACTTCCAGTGTTGGAGCATTCACCGCTTCTGGAGGTTCCAACAAGGTGACCAATTAACAAGAGTGACAGTCCTTCAAAGAGGAATCAAGATCCAACGAAGAGAGGAACCAATCAAAGGTAGGCAACGAAGAACAGGACGGAAGTCCGCGAAACCTCTTATCGAACTGAGGGAGAAGAAACACCGTCGGGGACTCTATGACCTTGTGACGATAGTACAGAGGGGAGCAGGAAGAGATCGTTAAACTAGACATACCCAATTCCAGCAACCGTTCCTTATATGCTTTAGCCTCCAGTCCCCTAATCATCTTTGTTGCTCTTCTCTGTACTTCAGACAATGCTGGCTCCGTCGGGTAAGAAATGGAGGTGAACACCGTGCCCTAGAGTAGGACATGGCTGGACAGGGGAAACCTACCGTGGACAAAATCTATATGCCATATCTTTCTGTGTATTATACACAAGCCCATTTTATACTGAATAAAATAAACATGTTATCCATTGTCCTTCCTGTTTTATGTATGTATAATTTCCCGTTCATATTTAACAAATATTTGGCTTTAGCAGACATCCTGCCCCTCATTAATCAGTTACTTTGTTTTCAAACAAGCAAGTCTATGGTGCTTAAATTACTGGGTGAAGAACTTAGGCTTTCTAGTTGCTGCTAAACGTCAAGTTCCGTATAGTTTTACTATTAATAATGTGGACTGAAAGTTGATCACTGGAAGTTGTAATTCAAAAACATATGGAAAGCCAAATTTCTTTGTCACCAAAAATAATTCAGAGGTAATAGTTTAACGTTGAAATTGTAATTTTCTGTAAACTTTAATTATTGGTTGTTAAAGTTACCAGGGTTTATTACAGTTTCAATGTAATAAACCCTGGTAACTTTAACAACCAATAATTAAATACTGATTAATTAGGCATCCAGTAGTTACTAAGATCTTAATATATATTTTCTTACAGATACACATTTGCATCTGGGTCTCCAGATAACATAAAACAGTGGAAATTCCCTGATGGAAATTTCATCCAAAACCTTTCTGGCCACAGTGCAATTATCAATACGTTGGCTGTGAACTCAGATGGAGTCCTGGTTTCTGGAGGTAAATTAAAATTTACATATGATTTCAAAACAAATTCTGTTTTGCTATTATGCACTGTAAGACTCGTGATACAGCGCTGCCTTTTGTGTGCTATTCTAAAGCTCTGATTATTTAGAACTTATTGCCAGACTTAACGATTACCATGAACATATACAGACATCAGTGCTGGAAGGATTTCATATGGGTTTTCAATTTATTTTGGCCCTTAATTTTTTGGAACGGTAACCTGTGACTATGCACAGGATGTTAATATCCATCGTGTCTAACCAGTAACCATGCAGTGTCACTGAGAATCCACAAATTTCTTACTTCTAGTTTGAAATGTCCTTGCCCAAGTTTCAGCATCTTATCTCCTGTAAGATTTTCCTTCACAAAGGCAAAAGTGAATATATTTACTTCACATTTTGGCACTTGCTGAAATCTGGTGTGGGCAAGGAGATGAACCTTCCCAAAGCTAACAATTGTGCTGTCCACCGGGGTAGTGCATCATGCCAGTTTTTCAATTTTTTTCCCCCTTAGCACAGCAATACACATTTATTTCAACAAATGTTTGTAGGGTAGCAATTCCATTTTTCAGCTTTTGGCATTGCAAACTGCTTTAAAAACAGATTTGGAGCACTTTACATTTGGTTCTTTTGGAACTGAATAAAATAATTAAAAATATTAACCCAATGCTTGGTTATATTTTTATTTTAAAAGCAATATATATATTTGTTGTACAGCCATGTTCTTAGGAGAGCTTTCAGTGAAAGCAAATTCAACCCCATTTAAATATGTATGCCAGGAGAAATGTTAAAGAAAGTTTAGCCTAACACAAGAAACACAGATAATATAAAAGATTTCTACATGATGCCAGTATTTTAGCAGAGGAATTCTGGGAAGTTTTTTTTTCCTGGACTTTCTAGTCAGCCCTCCTAGGTACTCTAGTGTTATGTTTGGCTATAATTCCCATTGTGTATATAACCCACTACTTGAAAATGGGCATGACTAGGAGGCTTTCTGCAATATATATTAACTGCGGATAGTATCAGTACAAGTTGCAGGAAACTAAAATGCCATATCTTAGTAGAACACTTGTAATGTTTACATTTTTCTAGAAGTCAATCCTAGTGAAATCAGAGGGGCATAGAGATGCATTGTTAATCCTATTACGTATGAATTGTGTGGGTGCAAACAGATCTGGGTTATGGTGGATATAGTCAGTCTTTGGAATAACTGTACTATATAATAATAATTATAATTGTTATTTTGCGGTCACAGACCAAAATGCAAGTGCAACAAAAGAAAACACAAGAAAAATATAATCACAAACAATTAACACCAAAAGCCTTGGCTAAAGGGAATTACAACGTTCTCCTCTAATAGTTACAGCTCTTAAAAGAAATTTAGAGACCTGAGAAGTAATATAGGAGGAGCCATCCCCTAGACAATATAAAACCAAATTACTAACGTTAGAACCAGAGGGATCAATTCCAAGGAGAGACAATAATTTAATTCTGGCTGTGTTATACATAGGGCAGTATAATAAGACATGCTCCACAGTTTCAACTTCGGCCCTATCACAGGGTCATAGTCGCTCACTAAACAGGAGCCTCTTAAATCGCCCATCGAGTAGTGCTGAGGGCAAGACATTGAAACGGGCTAGGGAAAAGACTCTTCTATACTTGAGGATGGTTAGAGTATAGAAATATGAAGCCATCCTCAGTCCATAATTATTAGAATGGCTAAAGATCAAAGGGGAACTGTGCTATATACTTGAATTGTAACTCTGAATAAATATGCCAGTGTTTTATTTTCAGCTGACAATGGTACAATGCACCTTTGGGATTGGAGAACTGGGTACAACTTCCAGAGGGTGCATGCAGCTGTGCAGCCTGGCTCTTTGGACAGTGAATCTGGAATATTTGCTTGTGCATTTGACCAATCTGAAAGCAGACTTCTTACAGCTGAAGCTGATAAAACTATAAAAGTCTACAAAGAAGATGATTCTGCGGTATGTGGGATCTTTTTTTAATAATATTTTACAGCATAAAACTAAGTTAAAGATACATTTAGTACATGTATTCTGAAATTAATCTCAAAAACATATTTAAGGCTGAACTGTAATGAAATAAGGTTCACAAACAACATTTTACACAAGTGGAAACGTCGTTTTTAAAAAATGGGGTTTATAAGTTGAGTTCAGTTGCCTGTCCAGTAGAAGCTGACTAGTAACAGAATACAATAAATGCTTTTATAGTCTGTTCTTCAATTTTAATAGAACAACTATGACAACACTATAGGTGATCAGATATTTATTCAATTTGGCTAATATATGTATTTATGGTTGTATTTTAAAAGTAGTGAACTACACTTTATAGAACAATTTTATGTATATCCACTCATAAGAAAGTTCAACTTAGTTTTGTGGAATTTATTTCCAAGTAAATTTATGAGATTTTAACCTTGCTTTCACATTTAGTATAGCAGTATGTAGTGATGTATAAAGGAAGATATATCAAAACAAACCAACTGGTTGAATTCTGGCAGTTCACAAATGACAAGAAATCGCTCTTAGACTGTTTAGCAAAATATCTGATTAATGAAAATAGTAAAATAGATACTCACTTTCAAAAACAATTTTAATTCTTCTGTTTCTTAGTTGATGCTGTGATTTATGTGAAATATTTCAGTGGGATTATTTAAATCCTTCCCCAGACTGTAATCGTGGATAACCTGAAATGAAATAGGAAATAAATCCATTTGTGCTTTTTTGTGTTTCCACACCACTGGTGACTTTCTATAGCCGTTAAAATTAAAAAAGAAATGGGGAATATAGATACAGAAGATGTGGCACTGAGTTCCTCATCAGCTAGGGATTAATTGGGAAGTTAGTACAAGTAACTGTTCTAAGTAAGAAATAACAAAGTAGTCTCAATTAGCATATAATTTGGGATTGTATTCAGAAATTCCCTAGAGCAGTGTTTCTCAACCTTGACAATTTTAAGGCATGTGGACTTCAACTCCCAGAATTCCACAGCCAGCATTGCTGGCTGTGGAATTCTGGGAGTTGAAGTCTACATGCCTTAAAATTGTCAAAGTTGAAAAACACTGGCCTAGAGCCAGTTTTAGGAAATATGTAACTGTAGCATATGCAAAGTTAAAATTGGGTTAGAACTCTTTTTTTCTTCTTTATTCTCTTCAGACTGAAGAAACTCATCCTGTTAGCTGGAAACCTGAAATCATCAAGAGAAAACGATTTTAATAAGACCAAACCTCCATTGATGTGCCATAATCCTGACTCTTTGTTACATAGCAGAAACATTGCTAAAGCCATTGCTTCAGTTTGCAGTTTTTATATTTTGTATTGCTTTCTTCTAGGAGTTTTATCTTTTATCTTAGAAAAATCAGTTGCAATTATTATACATGTCTGAAGAAATCAGAGTACATTACATAGCAGTAGCAGACCATGAAATGTTTGCATGTCTTTCTGTGTGGACGGAAGGCAGTGCCCTTTTCTTTCTGCCTTCTTCCTCTGATGAAGAAGTAATGTTTGAAATTTTGATGATTTTTTTTTTTTAGAAAAATACTTATAGAGTACTCTGTCCTGGGACCCTGAGTGGTAAAATTGTCAAGGGAAAACAAAAGCCATTGTAGTAATGATTCACGTCCTTAATACAATGTGCTGCTTGTCAAGATGTAATGCAATACATTTCATTTCCCTAAAATAGAAGACTTGAACTGCAGTCTCACATGTTGAACGTGCATCATTCTGCTTGAGTCATGGTTCTATTTTTGCCTATCCCATATTGGAATCATCATTAAAATTTTATTGAAACAGCCTTTATAAAAAAATAATTCGATGCTTGTCTCTTCCATTTTTACATACATATTTATGAAAGCTTAAAAACAAAAGTGAAGGTAATACATTGGAAAGGATATAGAATACATTTCAGAAATAGCATACGGTATGCTTTTTGGCTGAAATGAAATACCCTTGTATATGGGTGGATTTTGCTTTAAATATGGTGGCAAAGTGTTCCTTATTTTGGTTTGTGAGTGCAGCCCTTCAACATTGAAACTTGCTTCTGGGTAGCATGACCTCCATAGCGTTTCAGAAAGTTCTGTTAGGAGGGACTGGAAAAGTCATTGTGCATCTTTTTCTTTCTGTTTTGGATTTTGCTTACTACTACAAGAATTTGTCTAATATGGATTGAAATCCTTAATTTTCATAGTGAATTGTAACGAAGACAATTTGGATATAAATGATATAATGTTTTCACTTAAACTTTCTAAAAAAATGTTTAAAGTATGTATTATATGTATGCTTGTATTCGTTCACATGTAATATTGTCAGTAGCATGCTTGATTTGTTACTGTTATCGATGTAATTTCCATATAACAGGCTATTGAGGATTAAGTTTTGATAAAAAATATGCAATTGCTGTAGAAAGCTTTTGTTACAAAGATCATATATGTTACAGGTGTGTGATAATACATTTTAAGTACCTTAAAAATTGGAATAGTTTGCACTTTTCCTTATACCCTGACTCAGGTTGGAGTCATTGTGAAGCTGTGGTCCATTTCTTATATTACCAAGATAATCAATTATACTTAATACCAAGTAGAAGTACCTAGGAATTTATGGTGCAAGTCTCTGTTAAATGAAATGACTGCATTGCATCAATACTTTTAAACATCAGCTACAGATTATAAACCTAAATATGGCATATCACAAGTATATGATCTCCTCTTACTAAGAACTATTTTATTCCTCATACTAGAGAATTCTGAGAGAAAGGAACCAAATGTTTCACATGTGCAATTGCAATTTGAGAAGAATCTGTGATAGAAACTTTATTTTGGTCCATATATTTGCAGAAGAATGTTAAAAGCTATTTTGCTTATGTTTGATTCTTTGGGTCACTTCCAAGTGTATCCACTTAAAAACAATTGCTTAATATGTTGAGTACCTGATATTAATATTTTAATTGAAAAAAGTGATATTCTGTTTGGAAAGACTTCATAACATTTGCTCCTTGGCCAGGGTGCGCTGAGGTTTTATCAAGTAAATCAGTATATTCTAGTGTTTCAGAAAGTAACCATTCTTTGCATGTTTTTTTTAAACTTGTGTCTTGGAACAATGAGCTGGAGCTAATCTCAGGAATGATGCCCAGATTGTTATATCAGTGGGAGCCTTCAGTGTGGTCTTTAGAGTGTAATCTTCCAGGGTACAGCTATTCGGGCCAAATTCTAAACAATCTCTTGAGTACTACCTTATTATCCAGAAGCCATACATAGGATGGTTAAATGGGCAGGTATATATATGCCCTCCCCCCCAAAAAAACCAAACCCAAAGATAGAGAGCTTCCAAAAGGCTAATTGATGGAAGGCTTAGATACTCCAACCTGCTTGAATTTTACATAACATTTGTTGAAGAGGTTTTAGAAATCATTTAGGTGACACTAGTCAATTGCTAATAGATTTTTCCAAGCTATTGAAACAATCCAGAGAAAACTAGGAACTGGGTATAAGCTATATAGTGGTTACTTCAGTTGATATGAGGACACTCACTTACCTTAAGAAATATCAGAACTACTTAAATGCTGATTTGTACAATTGTAGGTGTGAGTAAAATGGTGATCATGGAAAATAATGTTAGGACTCAACTGCTTTTTGATATCATTTCTGGATGATAATCATAAGCACACAATGGAAAATATCTATTTGAAAACTTCTTCCCAAGAAAGCAGGACTCTTGGAACAGTTTCATTCCAAAAGGAACTTTTATTAGGAGAAGCTGATAGCAGGCATAGAAGGCAGGATCTGAGGGTTTACCGCTCAGATCAATAGGTTAAAAAAGTCCCAAGCAAACCCCACCCCAACAGTTCATCCAGTCAGTTTGAATGGGCCAATTCCCAGGTGTTAAGTCCGCGGTGGGAACGGAGCTGATAACAGAGTCTGTTCCCATGCCTGTGGAGACGTTGGGTCTTCGCACCTTTCTCTTCCACAGCGAGAGATAAGCCAGATGGTCGGAGGCACATTCCTTTCTCACCCCAGGTTGACATCAAGGGAGAAACGGTTCAAAGAGCGAGCATGTAGAGACAGCAGAGAGGATATATTGTAGCAAAGTAGAAAGGGCATCCCCAGAGCCTTCCCACCTCCCCCTCGGGAGAATGGCAGAACCCACAGAAAGAAAGGAAAAGAAATGAATTAGACCCCCCCCCCCCAAGAAGGAAATGGGTTCTGACAGATGTACTCAGTCTATACTGGAGATGTAAAAATCCTGGACAAAAATTCTCCTTTGTTCTTAAGAATAAAAGCTGCTATTTGGACAACTTATCAGGGATATATTAACTAGTAATCTTTGATTTTGTAACAATTTTAAAAGCAGAAACCGATCTTTTCACATATATTTAAAGGAAAAATAGAGATTCTGTTGTATATTTCATTCTGCCTTTATCATTATTGCCATTGGTGAAGGCAACAAGATCTGCTCATACTGTTATGTTGGACTGAGTCAGAAACTGCATGAAAATGGATTAAAGGGAAATGTTTATTTCCTTGGCTATGGTAAGACTATTACAATAATCAATTTATTTAGATTTGTGCATGAAAAGTGTTTTTAAAACAATATCTTGTCCATGTCAGATAATTGATGAGTGTAACCACTGAAATGGTGGTGAGGGATGTTTTCTCCAAAGAAACAAGAACTAAATGCATTCTATGAAATTTACCTCCAAGTAATGTGTATATTATTCTGCTATAATGAGAAGCAATAGTAACTCAAATTAACGAGTGGATCTGTATCTCAGCGAATAACATCTTTTAGAAAAGAAATATTAGAAATTGTGATTTTATTTTCAGATTATCTTTCAAGTTGATACATAAAGGTGGATCCCTCAAAATCAGGAAGTTTAGATGATGTGGTATTGAAAGAGACTATAATTCCTGTTAGCATACCTCAGAGTGTGATTAGAATTCAAACAGTGTTTTCATATCTAATGGAATGTTCCATTCTGAATCTGTAAAAATATCCATTTTTGTCATCATCTGGGGTTTTTTTACTTCCAAAGTGTAGATAAATATGAGAAATGTAGGCTGCATTTTTTTACTTTTAAGGAAATTAAAATAGAATAAATTCCCTGTATGTATTCTATCTAGCATGCAGTATAAATGTAGAATAAAGTTGCTACTATTTGTGAATGAAAGAATGGACACAAAGTATTTTTAAGTATACCCTAAATATTGGTCATATTTGCAATTTCTGACTAATAAAATTTTAACTAGAGCACTATTTTGTTCCTATTTAGAACTCACTCCAAATAATTAACATTGGGCAACCACAGTGTATTGAAATTTTGAGATATTCACATTAGAAAAAATGATGCTTGTATTGCTGTTGATAAGGCTTAAAATATCAAACTGCTTGGTTCTGCATAATAATAGGCTGTTCCTCTGAACTGTGGCACTGGCAGACATTCTGTGTAGAAAACCTTTACTGCTCATTTATTAAATTTGTATGTCACCGATCTTGCTATTGAGTGACTCTTGAGTGGCTTGCAACACTATAAAAACAAGAATTTAAAAACGTAAAAATTAAGATAACTTGGGTAAAAGTGGGAAGCAGTACACGAGTAGGATGCAGGTGGGATCTTAGTCCACTAGTCACCTGGTGTAGAATGCCCCCAAAGGGGCCTTCTAATGTGGAGTATGTTCTACTATTTAAGCTTAAGATTCTAGGGTGTTAAAATATACTTCAGAGGTTTTCCTTCATAAGAGAAATAACTATAGTGGCTAAAAATAATCTTTTTATGTGGAACATCCTGTATTTAAATATCTAAATGAGAAAACTTGGGAGGACAAAAACCATCCTAAATCTATTTTAAGTGTTTTATAAAATTATAAAATTTATAAAATAAAGTATGCCATACAATTTAAAAAGATACCAATGAAAGGCTTCAAATTCTTATTCCGGGAGAAAAGAATAACCTAAAATAAAAATTTCTGTTTGTAATGAATGCCCTCAATGTCAGCTTCTTAATTAATTAAGAATTTCTTCTTCTTCTGCACAAATTTACCTTTTGGATCACCTTAATGGGAGCATTCATATTTGCAAAAATAAATCCCTTTATATAGTTAAGTAAGTATGGTTGCAGTGTTCTGGCTATCATCACCATTCTTTAAATACTTGGTATTGTATACAGAACCTGTTCTTTGACAGTGTTATTTTGCAAACTATCCTCAAACCCAAATCACCATATTCTAGGCACAAATATGCATCTAGATACACATGCAGTACATGCAGAACAAAAGATAAATAAGGATATATAGAAACGGCCCATATAGATCCTTTAAAAAAAAAAGATCCAAAGTGACATCTTGATAACAATACTGTATATAGATAAAAATGTAAAATAGCAATCAAGTACACTGCAAAACAACCTCAGAGAGATTTGCATTCAACCGATACTGAATGGAGGAAGAGCCAAGTCTTAAGGGCTTTCATAAAGGCAAGTTGCATCCTATTGTGTGTGAAAGCAAGGGAATTAAATAAAAAATTAAATATGAATATAAATGTCAAGAGTAGTATTTTGGTCAGAAAAGTTATTTATCTCTACCTTTGTCAAGCGCAAGCAACCAGAACTACTTGTGGATAGGCCCAAACAGATATTTTATTGTTGATCACTTATATTCCTTCTAGAGTATCCTCATGGTGAGATGGGTGGTAAATTTAACGCCAGACTATCTACCTTCCCCTGGAAAATAGCAGATGTATACCTAAAGGTTTGATCTTGGATGTTTTCTCCTTCAGATTCTTAGCTGGAATATCTCTTTACTTCCCCTGGTTGGGGGGGCCTCCCCTTCAACCGGTGATTCCACCACAACATTACACTATATAAATTAATTCATGATATACACACAAACTGATAATATAGTAAAGATTACTAAAGACCCATTGAAACAAGAATGGCTTGCCTGACATCTGATTCTGATCTGCATGGCGGTTCTTTGTAGTCTTGCAGTCAACATGGTCCCATGGACAAATCATTTCTAATTAGCTATGATGGTGGCTGATGCTGAAAACAAAACTAACTCTGGGATGAAATATTTTAGGAATGCTATCCTCTTCTTTACAAAGAGGTTACATTAGAGTAACATTTGTTTCTGGGCTGCAAATGTACTGTATTTTTCTGTCTATAACGGGTAGGCAACCTCGGCTCTTTTATGACTCATGGACTTCAACTCCCAGAATTCCTGAGTCAGCATAGCTGACTCAGGAATTCTGGGAGTTGAAGTCCATGAGTCATAAAAGAGCCGAGGTTGCCTATCCCTGGTCTATAAGATGCACCCTTGTATAAGATGGCCCCCTATTTTCTAAACAAAAATTCAGAAATCAACATTTTAAATATTAAACAAACCACATCTTTAGTGGCAGTAAAATAAGTGGCCATGCCATCACACAAGGGAGGCGACTTCCTCCAATCAGATGGCACTCTGCAGGCTTAGTCCCACCTGCCCCCTGGGCCGTCAATCACTGTACTGAGGCGGCTTCCAGGGACCTCTTGTGGCTTCAGCCCGAGCTGTGCCAGTGAAAAATGGGTCATAGAAGGCAGCTTCAGTGGGACCAGCAGCATCCTTGGGGCAGTGCGGTCCTCCAGCACCAGGCGGCATCTCGGGCTGGCTTTCTCCCCTCCAGGTGGCATCTTGGGCCAGCAATATCCTCCTGCACCAGGTGGCATGGCAGCGGCATGTAAAGAACCCACACAGACATGCCCTGGGCTGCGGAGGTTACCATTATTTTTTCGTGTATAAGACGCTGCACTTGTGTAAGACACACCTGATTTTTGAACAGGATGTTTGCAGGAAAAAATAGCGTCTTATACACGGAAAAATACGGTACATTTTTTTATCAGTTTTAGTATGTCAGCCTAATAGGCGCTTTGTGGTTCTGTTCATGAATTTTGTATTGAAACAAAAATTTTATATGGTCTTTAAATATGGAACAGCATATTTTTCTAATGTTCTTTTATAGGAAAAATACAGACAATTATAATTCATCTGTTTAATAAGTTCAGGCATTTGAAAATAAAGACTATCAGAATACTTTTCATTTAATTATTTGCAACACAAGGAAAGATACTTCTTTCAAAATTCAGTTTTTGCTAGATATTAGAATATATCTAGGTTATGGCAAAAATGACTCAATTCTCCAAGGGATTTTGTCTAATATATGAGATAATGGCTAGACATGGGCTTTAGAAAGCACAGCTAGATTTCTATCCTAGGGGGATAAAAAACACAATTTTTCAAGGTCTTGTAGGGTTGGACTCGATGACCTCCAAGGTCCCTTCCAACTTTATTATTATTATTATTATTACTGTTGAACAGGGCTTCACTGAGTCTTACATGTGGAAAAAATATACAGTCAAAACTATGACTTTATAAGACTGCATTTCTATGTTTGGAAGTATGTCTTCTTGAATTAAACTGAGCTTAAATATGAACATATACATAGAAGAGAAATAGTTCATATGGTGCCATTCAGATGAGGATGAGGATTTAGATTTAGATGTGACCAACTCCAATGACTGCACGTGGCACATAATTAAAAAACAAAAAAACAAGATAAAATCTTATGCATCTGATTAATTAAATTCTATACAACTTTTAACTTAATTTTTTATCTTGGTTTTAATTGCCTCCTGCCGGAATGCAATATTTGTATGGTTTTTATGTTTTAATTTGGTCTAGTGTTTAAGGCACAGGCTAGAGAGTGGGAGATGGTGAGTTCAAGTCCCACCTGAGCTGTGAAAGTCAGCCAGGTGACTTTGGACCAGTCACTCCCTCTCCCTCTCAGCCCAATCCACCCACAGTGTTGTTGCTGTGGGGGTAAAAGGAGGAGGTATGTTGGTGGATATGTTCGCCACCTTGAATTATTTGTAAAAATAATAAAGGTAGGATGCTAACAAACAAACAAACAAACAAAAAGTAAAAAAGATGCTGAGACTCTGGAAGAGCAACAAAGATGATTAGGGGACTGGAGGCTAAAACATATAAGGAACGGTTGCTGGAACTGGGTATGTCTAGTTTAATGAAGAGAAGGACGAGGGGGGACATGATAGCAGTGTTCCAATATCTCAGGGGCTGCCACAAAGAAGAGGGAGTCAAGCTATTCTCCACGGTGCCTGAAGGCAGGACGAGAAGCAATGGGTGGAAACTGATCAAGGAGAGAAGCAACCTAGAACTAAGGAGAAACTTCCTGACAGTGAGAACAATTAACCAATGGAACAACCTGCCTCCAGAAGTGGTGAATGCTCCAACACTGGAAGTTTTTAAGAAGAGACTGGACAGCCGTTTGTCTGAAATGGTGTAGGGTTCCTGCCTGGGCAGGGGGTTGGACTCGATGACCTCCAAGGTCCCTTCCAACTAATAATAATAATAATAATAATAATAATAATAATAATAATTTATTATTATTATTATTATTATTATTATTATTATTATTATTATTATTATTATTATTATAAAAAGTATTCTACAATTTCTGGAACTTCATAAGGTGAAAACTCCAAAACTCTTTATCATTCCAGAGAGAAGCAGCAAAGAAAGCATGCTTTCTGAGCCACAAATTATGTTCAGTTATGTTCAATTATGTTGTTCAATTAAAAGAACTCCAGAAGTGGCAATGTTATATTTTTGTGTAATTATATCCCTTTGGGTCCCTGTCCTAAGATGACTCTCTTTCAATGATTGTTTTAGAGTATGACTAGCCTAAATGCGGTTAGTAGAGTTTGTTTAATGTTTCTGGAAGGCACCATTTCACTGCTTCATAGTGTTATATGAATTTTTTTTTACTATTACATGGATTTGAACTTGTTCTAGCAGTAGGTACTTACCGTAGTTACTTGAAATAGACTGATATTGTCTCTGGGATATGGAAGCTAAACATAAGATGAGGTTTACAGCTTGGCACTCCCCACAAATTCCTATTTTTTATCTTATTTTAGTGGAACTATGTTGTCACTGGATTTATTTCAAAAGAAAACTTATTTGCTCATCTGAGTGTAGAGAGATCTAAAATGTGAGCAGGGTGCCCTGTTTAGCAAAGTTATTTTATGCTCATTTAAAAAAAAGGAAAATCTCAAAAGAGTTGTTGTCAGAACTCATTTCTATTTCATTTCTATCTATCTCCTCTGATCTAAAAACAAATCTCACCTTTCCCTGGGTTCTTCCATACTCCCAAGGGGGAGGGGGGATGTGCCTGCAGGGTTATTGCTTTCGCTTCCTCTATTCGCTACAATGTAACCTTTTTCTTTGTTTATTGCCTGTCTGCTGCCCGCTACAATGTAACAATTTGCTTCCTGAACTGTATCTCTCTCTGAATTTTCTTCTCCCTAACCTGTCAGCTAGGAAAAGAGGGAGAGAAAGAAATACAACCTCCGGAGCCTGGTTTATTTCTCCAGTCTCAAAAGGAGGTGCGAAGAGCTGCTTGAACATCGTGCTATGACCAGAGCCGGACCAATGTTATCTCCCCTTTCCCATGATGGACTTAACACCTGAGGATTGGCCAGTCTGAACGGTCCGGATGAATTGTGATGTGAGCATCCGGAGGCTCCAGCTGGTCCAGAATGCGGCCGCGCGGGCGGTGCTGGGGGCGACACGTCGCTCCCATGTAACACCGCTGCTGCGCGAGCTGCACTGGCTGCCGGTGGCCTTCCGGGTACGCTTTAAGGTGCTAGTCACCACCTTTAAAGCGCTCCATGGCATCGGTCCTGGCTATCTCCGAGACCGCCTTCTGNGCCTGACCTAAGGTGAGTTTTAAATAGGGACAATTTTTAAACAATTTTAAAGAGCCACAGCTACCAATATTTGGATTTTAATTGGTTTTTAGCAGGGGAAAAATTTTTTTGTACAATGTTTTAATATGCTGTGAGCCGCCCTGAGTCCCATGGGGAGAAGGGCGGCATATAAATTTAAATATAAAATAAATAAATAAATGTGGGGTTTTGCTTGGGTACACTTTAAAGTATCAATCTGTAAAGGAATCCCTCAGATCCTGTATATTATATCTGCTATCAACTACTCTTAATAAAAGTTCCTGTTGGAAGAAATTGTTTCCAAGAGTTCTGCTTTCTTAAGATGAGGGGTTGAAGTGGGTCCTTATAGTTGTTTTTCCCCTTCTTTCAACAGAAAATAGAGCTGTGTTTTTCCTATAGAAATAAATACATAACCTAGATTTGCAATTATACCATAGAATAGCAGGATATTCCTGCCAGGATACTCCTTTTCTTTCCTTCTGCTAATAGCAGATGGTTATTATGATGCAATTTTTCTTTAACGATGCTCCCCTCCTCAGCCCTTATGTTAGCGGATGGCTATGCAGGGAGTCATGATGGCATTTCAGCATCCTTGCCTTTGTAATACCACTGATATAAAACAGGACTAAGTATGGATTAAGGGAACAAATACATGAACTTCTTTTCAGGAATTTGGAGCTATTTCCTTTTTTTCTAACTGATATTGCAGCCAGTTAGATTTAATTTCCTGTACAAAATATTGATTGTCATGCTCCAAACAACAAAATCTCTCTGTCTCTCTCTCTGTATCTCTCTCTCTCTTTGTTTTATGTATCACAAACAATAAAAAATGTAGAAGTACAAAAGTAAATAATAGCCCAAGAAAGCCCCATTTGTAATTTTGAAGAATTATTTGGTCACTCATGGAAGTGTAATTCATTTTGTGTATCTGGAATAAGAATTATTTTTGCCTCCAAGTTTAATTAAAGATAACCAGGAAATGCAAGTACATTTATATACAATAACATTTTTATTTTAAACCTTATTTTGCCACTTAGCAAGCATACAAAGTTCTTTTGTGTTAGAAAAACAAATAAGCATCTTGATCCTAAACACATTTATTTGGAAGCTCATCGCCAGAATTCTTCCAAGTAAGAATGATTTAGGCAGCATTTCCAATCAAAGTAAATTACATTAGCTTCAGCTATGAAGTTTCTGCTTGCAGAATACACCTGCAATTAGAAAGGAATGGCTGTCATCAAAGCTCAATCAACTTCAAAATAGTCTGAAGACTTACAGTATTTTAATGCAAATGTTAATGGTAAATATTTTTTTTACTTGGACATTTGAAATTTATATGCTAAACAGGTTATCTACTGATATTTGACTCAGTATGGAATGATAATTATGTGGCATTTACCTTTCTTTTTTTCAGATCAAATATATATTTGTGATAGATCGTGAACAAATGCTAAATAACCAAATGTTTGGCAAGACCACAGTTGGCTTTTATGTAAACCATGAAAGAGATTGAAGATGAGATGTATCTTAAATTGGCAACACATATTTTAAGACTAAGGGAATGAGTTAAAAGCCATTTTAAAAGCAAGTAATAGTTCAAATTTCCTGAAAATAAGTTAATGTGATGGAGTATTTGTTCTCTTAATCTAGTAAGTTTTGAGAGAGAAAGAAAAAAAGTTATTTTTAATCAACTACAGATTTACAGGCACTTTTCATATTAAAAAAACTATGTGCCGTTATCTTAATGCTCTTTAGCCTTTTCCAAAAGCATTAGATACATATATTCATTATTTTATACTTTTTGATTTTTCTGATCCAAGAACAGGCAGCTGAGATTGCATCACAGCAAATGTAGTTTTAATTGAAAACTTTGCTTCCATCTTTCTTTTGCTAGTATTTCCAAAAAACTTTTTTAAAAGGCATTGAGTACTTGGAAGACCTGGGGTATGTCACAAAACACTTCCCTAAATTAATATAATACAATCCACATAGTGAAAATGTATTTTCTAACACATAAAAAAACCTTTACACATTTGGAGTGCAAAATTCTCTTACATAACAAGTATGATATGGCATTATTGTTGGTGACAACTACTGATCATCTAAAAGGAGTTACTTCTAAAAAGCAAATTGCATATTTTTCAAATTAGAATGAAATATACTGATGGGAGCTTTTATTTCCCCCAAATCTTTGAAAGATAAACTCTTCCATATATGTTTCTTCCAACAAATACTGGTAGTCCTTGACATATGACCATAATGGGCAGTCTCTATGAGATGGTCTTTCTTAAAAACTCCCACTCCCTGGTCTCTGTGATGCAGCTGTTAAATAAGATGTGGCTTGTTAAACAGAGCCCAGGGTGTCTCGAGGATGGCGGAGGCCTTTGGAGGCCTAGCACAGGCCAGATCCACCTGCCCCTGGGCCTCCCAAGGGCTTCTTAACCCCCCTTCTCAACCCCATGCTCCACTTCCTGTCTCTTGGGTCCCCAGAGGCCTTTTCCCTTTCCCACCAAGTCTTGCAGGCATTTCCCTCTGCCACTGGGTCCCCGGCATAGGACTTTCCTTCCCACACTGAGTCCTCGCAGGCCTTCCCCCCTCCCCAGATCCCTACAGCCCTTTCCCTTGCCCACCAAGTCCTGGCAGGCCTTTCCTCCCTCCCTCTGAGTCCCTGAAGGCTTTTCCTTGCCCCACCAGGTTCTTACAGCCCTGTAGGGCCCCAGAGCTTTCCACAGTACTGTACAGACTGCATTAGAAAAACAGGACCCAACAATAGAAGGAATTATGATTTAACCTAGGCGGAGAAAAACATGCAGGAAATATTGGACATGGAAAAGATAACCTACACTGCAAGATTGCAAAATAAGTCTGAGGACAAGAAAAAAGATTTCACAAAATGGATTATAGACCTGTCAGGAGAACTACACGAACTTGAGAGACAAAAAATGATAAGAAAAATTAAGAGAGAAAGAAAGAAAAAGATTTTCAATTAATATGAAGGGGCGAAACCCTCCCACAAAAACATTTTACTGGATTTGTCTCCTGTACCTATGACAATATCTACAACATCTACATCTATGGGAAGACTTTTTAGTCCAGTGGAGCATACTGATTAGGAAAGATGTTTGTCAAAAAAAAAAAAAAAAAAAAAAAAGGCTAAAGCTAGAATTAAGAAATTGGATGATGGGACCTATCAGATGGAATATTTAAAGACTAAACATTTGTTTGAATATGGTTAAAAAAAATAGAAAAATTCTGGATATAAATGTATTTTAGTTTAAGAGGAATAGGCCCCTCAAGTAACATAGTATTCTTATTTATTTATTTATTTATTTATTTATTTATTTATTTCAATATGAGAAATATAAAATTGCTGGGATGGTTTATATGAGGGAAAGGTTTTAGATATTTAAGTGTAATTGATCTTGAGAAAATCTCAATTAACAAGAATTAGATGTTTGGATTTATTAGATGAAAAATGTAAAGACTAAACATTTGTTTGAATATGGTTAAAAAGAATAGAAAAATTTTGGATATAAATGTATTTTAGCTTAAGAGGGATATGTTTTTTAAGTAGTATACTATTTCCCTCCTTTCTTTCTTCTCTTTTTCTTTATGGTTTTTTTTTAAGATATGAGAAACATAAAACTGTTGGGATGGCTTGTATGAGGAAAAAATGTAATACTTAAGTGTAATTAACTCTGAGAAAATTTTAACTGGTAAGAATGTTTTGAACATTGCAGGGAAAACAAATCTAAATAAGAACTTGGAAAACAGGACATGATGAGGTAATTAAAACGATCACTTAGAAAAGAAGCTTTATATTGATATGGTTGTTAAATACTAGAAAAATGTTTATATTCAATTGTTATCTATCAAAATATTAAGAAATGTACTAATTTAAGATTGGTTAAAGTGAATATTACTGGAAGAAGAGAAAATCAAAGAAAGTTACTATGTGGATTATGGAATTATAGAAATTGTTATGGATTGTTTTTAAATGTAAACTTAGACAACATGTTTACCAAATATTAAAGTGACTATGTTAAAAAAATCAATAAAATATATTAAAAATAGAAAAAAGAAAAACAGAATTGGTTGCTTTGTCACTCAGCCATGGAAGCAGCCACCATATCTTCAGCACCCAGAATTCAATTTCGCCATAGGCGATTCCATACATTTGGAATCGCCCAGATTAGCCCTCTGACCCCCACACAAAGCAAACGGACACACGCCATGAACACAGAGCTAGACCGCAAACTCGGAGCCAAACCAAAGCCCGGTATGCTACATCACAGCCTTCTGCTCTGGACATCACATCACAGAACTCAAGAGGTTACAACGCTAAAGCTCAGGATGTTACAACACAACCAACCACCCAGGATGTTGCAACACAAAATTCAGGATATCACTACACTAGATCTCAGGATGTAATCACACAACCCATTACCCAGGTCGTTATAACACAAAAGACTAATGGGCACACAGCCAGCACCTCAACTACTCAGGATGTTACGAAACAGCCAAACAATCCACAAACAATGGCTCCCACACAGCCAAACAATCCACCTACAGCAACTAAGCCAGCACTCCACACACCCCACCAGTATTTATAGAGAGACGGCAGCCACGATCACACTTTGCTTGCACAGGCACGAAGCCGAAGACCCCAGCCTGAAGATGACGATGGGACCTCGTCGAAACGTCACCAAGATACTCTCAATCTTACACGGGAAAAGACCTGAATACACCAAGACCTGCATATATAGATAGATAGACAGACAGACAGACAGACAGACAGACAGACAGACATATGATATATATAATATCATTTCAAAATATCTTAAAATTAGTCCTGCCCTTTCTTTTCTTTTCTTTTTCTTTTTGGACTATATTCCCTGGCAAACTATTCAAAAGTGAAATGTGACTCTCAGATTTTTTTAAAAAATCTGTACATCCTCACTCTAAACTCAGATCTTGCACAATGTCACATCATTTGCTGTGTTCACTCTAAGATGGAACACTTATCATCTGCAGCTGTTTTTAAGAAACATAGGCTGGCATAGTGACTCATCCTGAAATAATATTCATGGGATTATGATGGTATGATTTATGTGAATTGATTTTCTCTAAAAGGTCCAGATGGTTCTAATTGCTACTAGAACACAAATTTTCCCATAGCTTTAAATGACTGCTGTTTGCATTATAAGTTGCTCTGGAGCTGGACTCAAAATTCTGCAAAATTCTAGTTCTAACCACAGACGATTATCAGTGTCAGAAGAGCTCTGTGTGTGTGTGTGTGTGTGTGTGTGTGTATGGGTGGGGGGGCAGGATCTTTTCTGTTACGAGTATCTCAACTCTAAACTCCCTTCCTCTCATCCTTCTCCAACTATCCTTACTGGTAAGACAACAGATTAAAAAAGAGAAACTTAAAAAAATTACACTGTCTTTTGTTGTTCTATTGCAGCGCAGTTGCTTTTAGTTTTTACCTAACAATTGTTAGCAGCATGATTTAGATTAAATTGAAAATGTCTACAATAAGAATCACCCCATCTCCAATTCTGAATTCATGTTGCATTCCTATTTATATGATCCAAGGAGAAGGCAGAGCTAATTTAAAGTATTACAGATAAGTCTCAAGTGCTTTGAAGGTCTTTCTGGAATCAAAACTAAAGCACTGAACATTATATATGATTTAAGATTTTAATTCTGGAACTGAAATGTACCAATATCTATAATTTTTGCCTTGTGCTTTGCTTAAAACACTCAAACTAATATGCATTTAGAAAATAGAGCTTTTAAGAAAATCATTGTTCATACTAAGTAGGACACAGGCTAAGTACGACACAGGCCAATTTCAATCCTTGATAGTTCTAGACCAGGGGTCTTCAAACTTGGCCCTTTTATGACTTGTGGACCTCAACTCCCAGAATTTCTCAGCCAGGCATGTTGGCTGAGGAATTCTGGGAGTTGAAGTCCACAAGTCATAAAAGAGCCAAGTGTGAAGACCCCTGGTCTAGACAAGTATAGAAAAATGTATTTACCAACCCCTAGAAAGCTACTCTGTCTAACCAGGAGCTATGATTCTGCTCCGATACTACATAATCTTTAAGTTCTGGCCTGATGTTGGAAGTAGGGAAGGATACTTAAAATGCAAGTAATTTAAAAATCTGCTTTTAAAAAGAGAGCATGGCAAAACAAAACTAGGAGATTTAACTTATCATATTATTATGGTTTGCAAAGATTTCCCCACAATGCTCTACTACATCCACTAAGTTTGACAGAATATTGAACTTAGCTGTTGAGAGAAAGATATGAAAGAAAAATATGATCTGTTGTTTTGATCTTTTATTTAGATATTTTCTACCTTATTATACTAATAATTATTTATACACACACTCCCACATATTAGATAAGGGAAAGAGATATTTTGGAGTTAAGCGTTGTTGTTTTTTAAAAAAAACTTTTAGCTCAGCAGGTTATTTTACGCCTCTCCCTTTTAAAGGTGGCAGTTCTGCATTTTGTTATCAAATTTCAGTTACTCACATTAGGTCCTACGGGTGTAAATGTAGGACTGTGGGTGCACATACTGTATGTCTACTAAACTGTCATACTATATGCCATTGATACTATAATCCCAGAACTATTAAAATGTTTTGAATTTCCTACTCCGGATTCCAAAATCAAGTATAATACTTCTTAAAAGGTAATGTTTCCTTCAAACTTGGGTTGTACTCCTGGAGGTGTCCTTATAATTTTATTAGCAACAATATGGAAATAGTTTGCCATTGCTCTTGTTGAGGATCCACCCCCCCCCAATGTTCTAGGCTAGCTTACAGTATTGGTATTTACTGTTGATCTCTTATCAAATCTGACTCTGGGACGTCGCTGCAAGATGAGCGCTGAGGAATAAATTTCCCTTCTCCAAGCCTGATTACTACCAGCTGGGGTATCCAGTAGGACCGAAAGTCACCCCGTAGAGGCAACTGGCCAAAGGGTGAAACTGTGCAGATAGCAGGCCAGCGGTAGCTAGCCCGCTTGATCCAAAGGAGCCCTCAGGAGGAATCATAACTAAAAATGGATGTATGGTATATATATGCTTTATAGAAAGCTAGGATAATCTCTACATGTCTAATATGTATCCAATGCTTACTTGATAGATAATTGATAGATAATTCACAATAACAATAAATATTTTTATAATGCTTTTAGGACTTCAAAGTGTTTCATTTGTTTTACCTGCTTGTACTCTTATAGCAAGCATCCAAATAAGAATTATTACACATTCTATTCTAGACTGAAGTTTTACATAAGATCACTTCACAACTGGAGAGTCAGCCAAGTGGACTTACAATATATAGTTCAAACTCTTAGTCCTATAAATACTATTATTGTTTTGTTTTTGACTCCTGGCAATCATGCAGTTTCCTTGGCAACATTTTTACCTACTCTTATAAGACATAGGTTGCATTGATCGTAAACTTGTGATAGATGCATTTAATTTCTTAATTCTCAAACTGCTTTTTAAAAATTATCGTCAGATAAAGCTATTAATGCTAAAATATTTGGAGTTTTAGAAATCTGGGAGTTAGCTTTCTCTGATAATCACTTTTATTATAGTTCCCCTCTTAGACAGCTATAATTTAAATATTTAAAATTACAAATTAATTTAGCAAGGACTATTGATGGTTGACTTAAAACAGTTTGAAGTGATGAAAAGAAGATGTGTGTAAGAGTGTAGAATCCTGACCAATAGCATTCCAACATATAATTGCAGGACCCGATCGTTAACGTTAGAGAAAATATCCTTTAACAAGCTGCACGGCATAACTTCCTTTGAAAGGTGAGAGGCCAAGTGAATGTAAAAATGAATTGAAATAAAATCTTAATCTTCTTTCAAAGTTAGCGGGATATTTAGTGCCCAGCAAGGCTGCTATAGGCTGGTTAATTGGTTAAAAAGTCCCATGCTAGCCATTTATCGTCCCCCCCCTCATTCCCCCCTCCCTGCTGTTGTCACATGGGGTAGAGGTGTGTTAGCTGCTCAGAGGTGCCTAGAGTAAGGCTGTTTTTGTTGTTGTTATTATTGGTAGATTTGATAATCCTATTCAGAAAGCCTGGAGCCAAAAAGCTTAGAGCCCGCCCCCCCCAGAAGGAAATATTATAAAAAGGCAGAATATTATATTTCCCCAAAGGAAACAAGCAGCCACGCCGGGAGAAAGGCAGGGAGACCTCTTTTCTACCGGCTCTGGTTTTTTTTCTTAGCCAGAATTTGATGGATGAAAGCAGTCTGATGCCAGGAATGCCCTCCGTCTAGGCCAAGGGTAGGCAACCTCGGCTCTTTTATGACTCGTGGACTTCAACTCCCAGAATTCCTGAGTCAGCTATGCTGACTCAGGAATTCTGGGAGTTGAAGTCCACGAGTCATAAAAGAGCCGAGGTTGCCTACCCCTGGTCTAGGCTACAAGGGCGGCCGACAGTGTGGAAGAGGAGAGGAAAAGACTAAAGGGAGGCGCCGGTTACTCTGACGTGCCTGAGCTGCAAGCGCTCCTACGGGCAGGGGGAAAAGCTTTGCCGGTCCGTGGCATAGGCAAAGAGACTGAGGCGAGCGTGGAGCTCCGGCCTCTTGCCTCGAAGGCGAGGAAGAGATGGGGGAAGCAAAGGGGGAGACCGGCACTTGAGCCTTGGATCGCCGGGAGTTGGCCGACGCCCCTGCGGCTCTGCCTGTCCCTTGCGGGGGCGTGTTCAGCCCGGGCGTATAACCTCCGCTCGGGAGTGGACGGAGAGCTGCCGGCTGGCACCCTGGTAGGGGACACTACCGCAGGGCTGCCTCCCGGGGGAGTACACCCGGGTGGGTTTTTCCTATCGGAAGGCAGCGAGCGGGAGTCCGCCCTGTTAGCGGATTCCCACGTGCACACCGACACCGGCCTCGTCCTCACCGCCAGGCCCCTGGACCGCGAGCGGACGGCCATCGCCGAGAGGGGAGGTCGTGCAGGTGGAAATCGCCTTCGCCGACGTGAACGGCCGCGCTCCCCGCTTCCCTCGGGAGTTCGTGCGCCTCAGCGAAGCTCAGTCCGCCCGGCAGCGCTTTCCGCTTGCCCGCCCTACAGCATCCCGGCGAGGGAGGCTGTGGCGTTTGGGGCTACTCCTTACTGCCGCGGGGTCAGGACGGCCTTGCGGACGGCTCTCCGGAGGACGAAGGTGCGTTTTTCCAGGTGCGCGCCGTGAGCCTGGGCGGGGGCCGCTGGTCCGCTATCTGCAAAGTTTCACCCTTTGGCCAGTCGCCTCTACGGGGCGACTTTCCGTCCTATTGGACTCCCCAGATGGTAGAAATCGGTAGAAATCATTCCTCAGCGCCCATCTTGCAGCGACGTCCCAGAGTCAGTTACTCACATTAGGTCCTAGGGGTGTAAATGTAGGACTGTGGGTGCACATACTGTATGTCTACTAAACTGTCATACTATATGCCATTGATACTATAATCCCAGAACTATCAAAATGTTTTGAATTTCCCACTCTGGAACTGCTGTGGCTGAGGCGGCTGGACCGGGACCGGGCAGCTACCCATCGCTTGCTGGTTAAAGCTTGGGACGGCGGCAGCCCTCGCCGGAGCGGGCGCCTCCGGGTAGCGGTCCAAATACTGGATGAGAACGACAACGCTTTGCACTTTAGAGCCACGCGAGTATCGCGCCCACCTACGGGAAGACGCGCCTTCAGGAACTGCCGTGTGTCGGGTTTTCGGCACCGACTCGGATCTGGGTGTCAACGGAGAGGTGAGTTACGTGCTCAGCCGCCGCCAGGGCGACTCTTCTGCGGCGACCCACTTCGAGCTGGGCGAGCGCAGCGGGTTGCACCGTTTGCGCCGGCTCCGCGCTAACCACCGCCTGGCGACGGCGATGCCCAGCCCGAAGTGGCGGCCGCCTTGGTTGCCGTGGAAGGACTGGACGTGAGCGACAACCCGCCAGTCATTCGGTTGCTCTACCTCCCCGAGGCCGGTGCCAGCGCCTCGGAAGGGGCGCGGTCGGGGGACTACATAGCCCGCGTGTCTGTCTCTGACCCCGACGAACAACCGGGAAAGAGGACTGGCGAGGGGAGTTCGAGAGGCGGCCTGGAGCTGAGCCTGGAAGGCGGCGACGGCGCCTTTTCGCGGCGACGCTCTGGCGGCGACAGCGGCGTCTATTCCCTGTGCGTGGAAGGCTCCTTAGGCCGGGAGAGCCGCCGGGCTTACGAGCTGTGCTTGACGGCTGTCGACGCTGCCCTCCCGCCGCTCTCCTCGCCCCGCGCGCTGGGCCTCCGCGTGGCCGACCAGAACGACCAGGCTCCCGCCTTCGCGCAGCCTCGGAAGCCGCCTCGCCTGGCGCGGTGCTCTTGCACCTCAGCCGCCTTGGTCCCCCGCCCAGGCTCACCGCGCGCTTTTCCTCCTCGACCCGCTCAGCGGCGGCGGCGTCCTCAGGCTCCGAGCCGCCCTGGATCGCGAGCGGGAAGCGGGCTGGTGCATCTGTGGGCGCCGGCCCGGGATATGGGCGAGCCGCCCCTCTCGTGGCGGATGCCAACGACCACGAACCCGTCTTCAGACGCCAAGTCTACAACGTGAGCCTGGGTGAACACTGCGAGGTGTTGCAGGTAACTTGGCCAGGTCAGGAGGTGGAGAAAAATAGAGCACAAAGAGTGATTTATTTATTTATTTATTATTCGAATTTATATCCCGCCCTTCTCCTTGCGGACTCAGGGCGGCTGACAATCAATTAAAAACACCGATAACAATCACAAATTAAAATTAATTAAAATGAAATATTTAAATTGTCTGATTAAAATATGCTTAAAAACCCCTCTAAAACCCCTCTTAAAAATTACCCTAGGCCAGTCCCGCNAGGAAGGGAGATCAGGGATCACCCTGATCTCTGGGGGAAGCTCATTCCAGAGGGTGGGAGCTCCCACAGAGAAGGCCCTCCCCCTTGGGGTCGCCAGCCGGCACTGTCTGGCCGACGGCACCCTGAGGAGACCCACCCTGTGGGAGCGTACAGGCCGATGGGAGGTAATCTGTGGCAGAAGGCGGTCTCGAAGGTATCCTGGTCCGCTGCCATGGAGCGCCTTAAAGATGATAGTCCCAAACGTGCTAGTGTTTTCTGGGTTGGAGGACCTCCTGCAGAAATCCGTGAATTTGGCCACCTAAAGCAAAATTGATACAGGTAGTCCTCGACTTACAACAGTTCATTTAATGACCGTTCAAAGTTACAACTGCGTTCAAAAATGTGACTGATGATCATTTTTTACAGTTGCGACCTTTGCAGCATCCCCATGATCGTGTGGTTCATACGTATGACCTTTGCTGTGTCCCAAGGTCACGTGATCTCCATTTGCCACCTTCTGACACGCAAAGTCAATGGGGAAGCCAGATTCAACTCGGTAACCAAGTTATCAACTGCAGTGCTTCACTTAACAGCTGTGGCAAGAAAAGTCATAAAATGGGGGAAAACTCAGTTAACAAACGCCTCACTTAACAATAGAAATTTTGGGCTCAGTTGTGGTTCTAAGTTGAGGACTACCCATATTTTAAAATATTTCCTTCATCATCACTATTAAAAACAGCAGGTGCTAAGCTAGCTCAGGCATCTATCCTTGCCTGAAAGCTGAAAGAAGCAGAATGGTTCAGGGCACTTTTCCCAGGTAAAAAAAAATCCTCTAGTGGTGCAAAGAATAATAATCTCAAGGAAGCCGCCACTCTGAGAAAAAAAGAGAAATGAACCTTTAGAAGAGATCTTTCCTAGACAGGTGTACTGACATTTTGAAAAATGATGCCTCATTGACTGCTAAGTATGTGAGTATGATCTGTTTGTGATATCTGTCACTCCATTGATCACTGATATGGCTGGCTACCTGGTCTTCCCTCCCTCTTTCATCTCTCCCTGTGCATCCTTCTTGAAGTTGTACTTAATAGAAGAGAATCTACCTAATAGAAGAGAATCTACTTAATAGAAGAGAATGACCAGACAGCAGCATGGCAATCTTCAGTCAAGAGTCTATGACAACTCTTACATCAGAACATCAGAAATGCAGAATGATTAGCAAACAAGGAACAAGATGCACATGCTAATGTGGAGTGTGAGGGAGACTCCATCACCATGTAGGATTTTTTTAATAGATTGTGTGAACTACTAAGTTTGCAAACTATAGTTTATTGATTAGTGTCTTGTGTGAAAGGAGTCAATTGTGACTTTAAACTTCCATTAAAACCATGCTTAGTTAAATGGGTTTGGATACAGCTGCCCAAACGAATACTTTAGCTTTCTGAATGGAACAACTTTTCCTATTTTGGTACATTGCTGCGATTTTCAGCTATACTTCGCATAATTTCTCAACTAGCAAATTCAGACATAGAGATTATAGGTATTATAGCTCAACATGTCTGGAAGGCAACAGGTTAGGAAAAACTGGCTGTATAAAGAGATGAGAGAATTAAAAGAAGGGATTTTTTTACATAAATAATACCAGTTTCTGCTAGTCTGTTAACTTATGGTCATGATCTTGAATTTTATAAATTTTTCACTAGTATTACTAATGTCATGGCTTCCTCTTCAGGAGACTCTTCTGCATATTTTCTGTTCAAATGCAATTTGTATTTGTATTAGTTTACTTTACTTTAGAGTATGCACATTTGCTGCCTTCATTTTCCTTAAATTGTGGCTTCCAAATTCTTGTCAAGTGTTCTACATCAGGGCTGTCAAACTGCGGGCCCACAGGCCGGATGCATCATAGCAAAACTGCGCCCACCCCATTGCCGGCAATGGCAAAAAAGTCACAATACGTCGCGACACGTCACGTGACATTGCGAGTTTGACACCCCTGTTCTACATGGTAAATAGTTTTGCAGATCACCAAATAGAAGAGTAGATAATCTCCCTCACAAGAATGCCACTGATATGTAGGTGACTGGATATGCTCCAATTTGTGTTGACATGTGAACACAGCATTGAGAATCAGTTTGGTGCAGTGATTAAGGTGACCTTGAGTTCTTGTTTCATCTTAAGCAAAATCAGCTGCCTGACGTGGGGTCAGTTCCTCCCACTCAGTCCTAGAAAACAGGCAATGGCAAACCACATCTGAAACCTTGCCAAAAAACCTGCAAGGGCTTGTCCAGACAGTCTCCAGGAGTCAGTATTTTATAAAGGCATGTACACATACACACAAATTATCATAGCATACAGTGGGCCCACAATTATTTTGAAAGGTTTTTATCTGTGAAAAAAGCATTACAGGTAGTCCTCGAGTTATGTTCACAATTGAGTCCAAACTTTCTGTTGCAAGGCAGTTGTTTGGCCCCATTTTGTGACCTTTTTGTCATAGTTAAGCAAATCACTATAGTGGTTAAGTGAACTACACAGTCATTAAGTGAATCCAACTTTCCCGATTGACTTTGCTTGTTGGAAGTCGACTGGGAAGATTATAAATGGTGACCACATGAAACCCGGACAATACATGCCAGTTGCCAAGCACCCAAATTTTGATCATGTAATCATGAGGATGCTGCAATGGTAATAAGTGTGAAAAATGGTCATAAGTTTGTAATTTCAAACTGTCACTCTATGACTGGTTTGTAAATCTAGAACTACCAATGGTTATAAGAAGTGGGGGACGTCTGATAAATTTTATAAAGAATATAGATACTGTTGTTTCCTTATGGATTTTAGGAGATCCACAAATTTACCCTACTTTATTATTCTTTGATGAAAAGATGGGAAGTAAAAAAGAAGGAAGAAGAGAGAAAAAGAGAAATAAACATAAATGATGTGTTCAGTGTCCAGTTTTCCTAATTGTTAGGCTAGGATTGCTAAAACTAAACCTGAAGTTCTTGTTTCCTCTGCAATAAATATGTATACAATTGTATATTTGTATATTAACCTTGACCACAGGCTGAACTCTGAAATCTTGCCTGTAAAAATAAGATAATGTGCACAATACACAAATGTCCCAAAAATGCTTTTCAAAAGGCAGCTGGATTTTTTTGTTCTTTTTCTTGAAAACATTGAAAAAAACAAGGAAGTCCAGTTGCCTTTTGAAAAGCACCTTTGCCGCGAGAACCATGACCTGGACGATGGAGAATCTCCATAGACATAACGCACAAATCATTTTTCCTCATACATACATCTCACACATATGAAAAACTGAAACGGAGGAAGAGGAGTGGAGATGGAATGTGAGGAGGGATAACTGAAAAGTGAGGGGAACAGAAATTAGAGAAGTGGAAAAAGTAATTGGACAGGCAAGAAAGAAAACAGAACATAAACCTGTGCATAATTACCTGGTTTAGTACTGTCCTTCAAATCTATGTTAATGTGTATTTATCAAGTCCCTGAGTTGATAGAAAAGTATGCCAACTATAATTTGTGCTGTCTTAATAACATGGTTGATACTGTCCTTTCATTTTAAATATCTCTTCATCCCATATCTTATGTTTTATATATAAGCAAATAATAAAGCCTTGTCATTCAGTCTTAATCTGCAAAAGTCCATTAAGAGTTACCAGAAGTAATATTTTATGTATATTTTAACCTTAAACAAGTAAATGAATTTCATATTGCTTGACTTTATACAATAATTTATCATTTTTTTCTAAGAATATAACAAAAAAATCTTTTCTTCCCATATTTCATCTGTAAACAAATTTTTAAAGCCTCATCATTCAAGAAAAATCCGTTAAAAGCTACCAAAGGGCACTTTTTCATTCAGGCATTTTATTTGAATAAGTGTCTTCACAACCTCAGCAAGTGTGTTTTATGTATGAGAAGTGTTTCATTTTTTGCTTTCCATGCTGAAACAAGTATTGCTAAGTTAAAGCAGCTGCCTGTATAGTAAGCCTGAGGAAAGGAGCTGAGAACAAATTAAGTCCAGCTTTTTCAAAGTAAATAAATTGCAGTAAAAATAGAAATTGTGAAATAACCATGTCACTAAATAATAAACAGAATTTTTTGATTGCTTGAGCAGCTAGTGCTATGTATAGAAACAATTCATACAGCTTTATAAATTTTACTAATAAAAGCAAAAGTTCAAAATCTCAAGCAAGTCAAAAGAAGTTCCCTTTATCTTAAAAACTAATTGTGGAAAACCAGGACATGACACCAAAGCAAATATTTAATTGTAACCTGAGACCTTGCTTTCCTACAATGCTTGATGTAATCTGGATAGAAGCCAACCACAACTGGAAAGTATATTATGTCCTCCCCAATCTGATGCTCTATAAATATATTGGGATTGCCAGTTGTTGTTATTAGCATATAGAGTTGTCACATTAGCCAGGAGACTACAATGTAATTGCAGAGTAGTAGTGTCAACGCTGCAAATACTGTATATTCTTGCTTTGACAATGTGCAGAACTGTCTGGTATATATATAGTTAAACCAGCAACTAGGAAAGAGGGAGGAGCATAAGGATAGCCCGGGAGAAAGAAACCGGAAGTAAATCACATCTTTCAAGTTGATTGGAAGATGTGAACCATGACCCTACAATAAGGGAGTGGACAATGT